>NC_049170.1:38055799-38255799 GCF_009769625.2 Cygnus olor
TACTAGTTTTCTGATCAATGATTTGTGAACTATCAACAGTGCCAAAATCATGTTAAATCTATGTTTTTCACCCTAGCTTTCCATTATGGAGAACCTGGTTCAAACAAAGTCAGAAGGCAAAAGGACATTTTAATTGCCAAGGTCATCAGTAGAAAAGGAAGAGATAAGTGTATTACTTCAGCTCTGTATTATTCCAAAGAGGAAACAAAAAAACCCCGAAGTTCAAGCATATGTCAAGGCATACAGACAACTCCTCTCTTTCATGCCACATATTCCAGTCCTTTTGTATGATTGTTTTTATGAAATCAGGGTTAATATTTAATGCGTGGTAATGCTTGCAAAATCACAGAAATATGGGGTAAAAAATCACCAACCATCAACTCATAGAAATGCACAGAATTTCAGACGTACAGGGAATGAGACTGGAGGGGTCATGAGGTAATTTTGCCCATCTTTTGTTCAAAGGCAAGATCAACTCTAACTATGAACTCCAATTTACATATTAAGAGCAAATAATGCTTAACATATACATTATGTCTGTGTCAGTGCTGTCGTGTACAAAGACGAGTGTATACCCAGACATCCTGCGCTTCCCAAAAGAATATATAAAAAGCATGGACACCATGACTCCCATGGCAGGTGAGAGAGCATCCTCTGGCTATACAGAGCTCTTTTTTTATTTTTTTTAGAATCTATGGCCCTGATGGTGGTAAAATACTGTACTATCCCATACTGCTTACATGAATGTACAGTCCTGATCATTGCTGAGACAAATGACATCTGCACATTTCATGTGCATCCCTCTTTATCCACGACTACAAACACCTACTAGGACCACCAGCCTCTGGGCACTTCCGAGCAACACATTTTTCTTAAAGTTCAAAGTGACTTTTTTCCCCTCTTTCCTTCTGTGAATCACTGTCTTCCTGTTGCTGTTTACGTTCACCAGAATTAAAAAATCACTGTAGTGTGAAGTGACAAGTAAATAAGAATTCGTTCTGCATAAGTGACAAACTTAATAGCTATAAGAAATTGGAACCTATCCTAAGAGAAAACTTTACTATTTCTCTTCCTTACACTCTAAATACTTCCTTCATACTGCAGTAGATTGCAGACACTACACCTTAAAATTGCTATGGCTGTGTAAAAGACAGTTATTGTAAATCATGCAGAGGTTTCTAAAACACAAGGTTTTCTCCTTCTTGTATGGCTGAATTCATTAAAACTGTTTCTGATTTTACAAGCAGAATGATTTACTCAAATACCATTGTGTTAAATGCCACATAAAAACCTGAACAGACTGAAAGTTTTGACAGCAAACATCCATAAATGCCCCAGATTTCATTGAAATATTCTTAAGGCCCTTTTCTATGATGCATGTCATATATCGAATAAATGAATAAGTTAACCTGGAAGAAAACCTAAAACATCTAAACTAAAGACTATTCTTTATTAGGAAGGAATACTCAGTTTGAAACAAGTGCTTTCAATTTTCAAGTAGCATAGATAGAGAAATTATGTATCCTGACTACAGCTATAGGACTTTTCTATTCTCTTTATGGACTGAGGTTGATAAAGCATAGATACTAACTTGAAGTGCCATCTCCAGAAGGCTGGGGAGAAAGAATAGGGTGATTTATAAACTTCATTGTATTATTCAAACTAGTTTGTGTTAATTACTTACATGTATTTTATAACTTTTTGGGGGCATTTTTTTGAGACTTTTTGATTTAGGAGATCTCACTCTACTATAACTATAGTCTCTCTGTTCATTGTGAACAGTTGTTTCTAACCTTTTATATCTATGGCATTTCTGTAACAGAAGAAGACATTTGTGTCAAACATGCCATGAGAAGATAGGGCACTACTGCTGAAACCAATGCTATGCTCTTTAAGACTTTTCAGGTATCCATGGAGGGTAGGTATCCATCTGGGTTTTGGGTAAGATGACTGCAAGTTCTGTTTATTGTTCCTGAGAGGTCTGATGTCACAAATCACTGAATTCTACAATATGTCCATTTAGCAGTGTCACAAGTTGTACGTGAAACTGTTGTGTCTAGTAGAAGAGATTCCAATTTACACTAGCTTTCACTTAAAAAAGAAAGATATTGCAAGCCTTGAGTCATATTTGTATCACTTACGCAGAAGTCCTTGGGAGTAGATTAGTGACAATAGTACTGGATTTGATCCCAGATTATGACTGAAAAGCAAGTCAATCCCAGCTGTGAAATGTAGTTACATTCCCATTAATAAAAAAAATTATTAACACATGTTAAAGGAAAGTAATTTTCCTGTTTCCTTTTTTTTTTCTCTGCGGTTTTGAATATGTTGCGCAGATTTGATAGATTTGCTGAATTTCTGTTTGCTCCCACTGAAAAGTTTTGAGTCATGCTGTTGCTCTGTTCTGAAGATGGGAACTTTTCCAGGTCACCTGGTCCATCTACCTACTGCAGTCCTCTTCAGTGAGAAAAGTTGGTTTCTAGCATCATTCAAATAGCTCTATGCCCTTCTTCTAAAGAATGGCATGTATTCTGAACATGATGGGCAACAATGGAAGGCTAAACAAAGGGTGAAGAGTGAAAGAAACGTATCATATATGATAAGCTAGATAACTGCTAGATAACATCACAAGACAATCCAATGCCTGAGAGAAGCTGGGAAAGAAAGGGTGGATTGTCAGTGGTTGTCAGTAGGAGGAAGATGCTCACTACAAGAAGTGAAGGAAAAGGATCAATGGAATTAAACACCGTGACAAGAATTTGCTGAAACTTGCAAGGAAAGGTGTTAATTTAGGTAATGATGGGGTGTGTAAGCATCATTATTTAAATCTTCTCTTTTTCATCAAGACTGCCGGGATGAAAGGGTTTGTAGGTGCCTATCACAGTTGGGACTTTCAGGATTAGCACAGTTGTAGAAAGAAAGCAGCTCTCTACTGGTTAACTGTGCGTTTTTGACCTTAAGAGTTACCTTTAAGAGACAAAAAGGTGGTTTAAAGTCACGGGGCACAAAGAATTACACTTTCATTCTTCCTACACACATATATATTTATAAATAGAGTGTGACCAGAAGTGAGAATCTGAATCCAAAGCTATATAACAAATATTTGTTTCACAGTAACCACTCCCATATTGTTTAATAAATCTGTTAATGTTCTGTATTTGTAAGTGATTTTTATAGGTTATTTTACATCTTTAATCTTAACCAAAGCAGCAACCCCCTTAGACTCAAAGGACTCTGTTTGATGTGGCCTTTTTTACTTACAGCATTTCTAATCACACAGAATTTGTGAACTATGGATTGTTTTATTTACGTCCCAAGCATGAGGGAACTCATTTAATGTACTTACTACCTCAAAAAAAAAAAAAAAAAAAAAGCATTTCATTTCAACCCAGGGCAGCAGAATAATTTCATTTTATACTTACAAAAATTTCATAACCTTTCCCTTTTTCACATGATACATAAACCAAGAATTCAGTACTATAGTGCAGACATTTTACAAGCAGTGCACCCAGATCTATATTGAGTAATATATCAGCCTCTAAATAATGAGCAATTAAATAAACTCTCTCCTCCTCTTCCCTCCCCCACTGCAAGTGATCTTTATAATGAAATGCATCCCTGTAACAACTCCATTGACTGTTAAAAGAGGGATGGATGAAGCCAATCTAATTAAGGTTTTAAAGGTGCTATTTCACACAGTGACTAAAATTATGCACCAACTATATCCTGTAAGTTTCTGTTCCTATATTTTTATATTTTTTGTTCCGTGCTCATTGTTTGCAATAATTACAGTGAAAAGGTGGCTTTGAACTATGTTTAATGAGTCTTCTGAATAATGTTTATCTGGAACATGTCAGGCAGTATAAGTGTAAGTGAGTCTAACAATTGCCAGAATTTCCTGATGCCTGTGGCAGGGATATATCCTAGAGATGCTCTCTGTGAATAGTAAGCCACTTAGTTAGGTAAAAGACTATATTTCTTGTTGTTTTTTTTTTTTATATATATATATATATATTTTTTAACTGTGACGCTGTAACTTCTGGACATTTTGTAAAAAAGTACAGTTATCTAGTCTACATATGAAAGCCTAGAGCTAGCATGTCATTTCAGTGGCACGTAAAAGGAGGAGGATGAAAACTTCACCTTTCGACCTCCCTTCTATAATCCATACTGGAGGACCAGAGATGTACTGTAATACTGGTGAAGGACATAGCAACATATTACAGATAGCAGAAACATTAGAAAATGCACCGTAAGGACAACTCAACCAGCCTGGTACAGATAGCTCAGAGAAGGATTTATTTGCTTTGGCTCAGCTAAGCCAGCATGCTTAAGCGTAAACTTACCAGGTGCAGGTCAGAGCTGAGAGGTTTTAGTGATGTTGCCTCCAAGACAAGAAGTGATTTAAAAACCTGGATACTGAGCAATGTTTTTCAGAGACCCACATGAATGTCTGTCTAGCAGCTGTCTCAAGTTAAGCTGTGCCAGAACGAAGATGAAACTAATAAAACCAGGCAGACTTATGTTTATTCTGTATAACTGGGTACCTTTGCACATATTTCTAGGGTGTTGTGCTGAACCATGTGAGCTAGCTCTTTGCAGAGGTGGTATGAGTCCACAGAGCTTATTAGCTCAGGCTGTATGCTGTGAGAGAGCAGCTAAATTGCTCCTGGACCTCAGCTAGCTGTGGAAGCAACCCGCCTACATTTACATAGCGCTGCCCTTAAGCAAAGCAAGTGTGGAATGTCCTTAGTTTCTGTACTTTCATAACCTGATGAATTGCCAATCAAAAAAGAATAGTTTCTATATAAAGATCCACATATCCGAGTTAACGTGGAACCAATGTTCCTTTAAATTGCCTCTCATGAAAAGAACTTCCTGTACTACACGTGTCGATTATTTGCTAAATTTTTACATACTTGGAGATCTGAAACTATATCTCTGCTGGAAACTAATGTCAGGTCCTTCAGTCTTAAGAACTGTGATGATGGATTGTTTCCTGTCCCTTATAAACAGATCACATTTAAAAATTCATCAGTTTTCTTTCTGCAACAAACCTGGCAAGCTCATAAACATCCTTCACAACCTCTCCCATTAGTGCTTGCCTATGGAGGATTGATACTTCTCCAGAGTTTTAATTCGTTTTTTGTTAAGACACTGTGCTTTAATCCTGGGCTGGTCCTTTGCTGTTTGAGACCCTCTGGACCCACTCCATGCTGAACTAAGACCTCAAAATCAGTCCCAAGTCGAATGTGAAGGATAAGAGAGGAGCATTCCAGCAGATATTGTGGTGCCTTTTGAGTGATATTTGAGTGTGTATCTCGTAGACAAATTATTCATGATCTGCTGTATCAGACAAAGGTCAAATTTACCAGGAAAAATATTCTTCTGAATGCACTTGCTACTTTGATGATTTTCTTTCCACATAGTCAAAAGAAAAGAGGAAAGCAATCAAAATTATTCATAAAGTAAGTAACATTATGACAGGTTACAATATTGCAATATTTAACCAGTATATTACAGCTTTCTGAATCATTGAGCCTTGAAGTGTTTATGTGCACTAGCAGAAAAATGCCTCAAAGAAAGAAAAATGTTGAAGAACATTACCTCATTACTAAAGGCACACGCAACAATATTATTTCCTGAAAAGGGCCAGTGTATGTGAAAAAGAAACATCAGGAAAATTTATCAGTGATAATGCCGGAATAGTAATAGCTATGGCAAATATACTTTTTCACTATCAGCTGAGTACTATTCTGCATTTATATTAAGACCAAAGCCACAGGATAGTCTTACAAGATTGGATGTGTCTTCATTTCATTAATCGAAAAATTGAACACAAGGAATTTTTTTTTTTTTGGAAAGTCTAAGACAAGCTGGTGGAGAAGGGCTGTAACAGAAGCAAAATCTGCCTCCTGGCTGCCAGTTTTATATACACAAATTTCAACAATTGTCCTTGGAGGCATTAAAAGGCATTCCACCTTAGCCACGCTTCAGTGGTGAAAGGAGAGGGGGAAGAAAATTAAAGCTCTTTCTGATGCTCAGCCCTAAGAAAGAGACAAGTATCACAGAATGACTTTCCTCCGTTTTCCTGATCAAAAGACTATTTCTAATTTCTACACATAGCACTAAGTAATAATATTTCGGAACCATCATTCATTTCCATGGTAACATCCCTTGATATTACAAGCAGTTAATTATGCCGTTGCTGTGTGGTACACTGTATGTGTTATTTACGGAAATAGATAAACATTTAATGAAAGCATCTTTGAATATATGAACAAAATAAAAACTGCTGTTCTATCCCTGTGGTCTTTCCTCATGCACTATGCAAAGAAAATACAATATTAGCAGTAATTTGCTGAAACCTATAGAAATACAATGTTCTTGGTAAAGAAACGTGATAACTTTCTATGGCAAAGGAGAATTCTGACAGATTTTAATTAAACAATATTATTTTCTAAAAGGATATCATATAAAGATACACTTGGTATAACTGGATTTGATATAAATAGACTATAAATTACTAGGGATTCAAAACAGAACAAATGACTTCATAGTTATCTTGATTATATCAGAGCTATAATGCAACATATCTGTCATGAAGTAACTGTCCTTGACTGTCATCAAGATCCCTCTTGTAAGTGAAAGAACATCCTATTGTTTGATATTCTAATTTATAGTGCAAATTGAATAGTTCTGTGGTGAATGGTCACTGGACATACAATTTCATAAGCTAGAATTAATATTGTTTTGTTAAAAAGTGACTTGCAAATGTAGTGCAGTCAATACAGGAAAAAGAGTATAAATTGAGTAATGAAGTTTGAAAAAACTGTTTTAAACAGACATCTAAAAATGTTTTCAATAAGAACTTTATCGAATTAAAAAAGTAAAACTTAGACTGAAAACTAATAATTCTTAAAAATATTGTCTAATTCTTTGTTTAAGGAATTGGTTTTGTAGAGCTCCTCAAGTTTTACATGTATTTTTATAAATAATTTAGGCAACTACTAAATGTATATGTTTTCTTATAGTGCTGGCAGAAAACATAGTATATTGCAGAATAACCTGAATTATTCATCTAAAAAGTCAAATAACAACAAATGAATCTTAACATAATCAAATACAAGGAACACATATGGAAATAAACATTTCCTAACTATGCCAACAGGATAAAATAGTGTGCTTAGAAAGCTGTGATTCACAAAATTTTAAAGGTCATAGTGGATTATCACCTCAACCTACCACTGTATCAAAGTGCACTAATGTGATGCTGCACTAAATATGTTTAAAAAGAAGAATAGTATGTAAAAGTACACAGATGACCTTCCCTTTGTTAAATGACCACTTTGCTGAGCCTACTGCTAGTACAGCTTATTGTGATCTGATTAATACACTACAAAAAGCATGTGAAAACCCTGAAAAATTCAAAGGAAGACCACAAAAATGATCTGGTGTAAAAAGCAACCCGAAGTAAAGACACTGTTGAGAGATTACTTGACCACTTTATATAGCTAAGATACATGAGGATTTTCAATCTTGTTATCAAGAAAGTTACAAGAGCCAAAAGCTGGGTCATGAAATCAGAAAAACTCAGCCTTACAGGAAGAAATAACATCCTTAAGTGTCCCGAAGATTACAAGAGGAGCAATATAACTGATTATTATCTGCTCTGTGGTCTCTGAAATGAAGTCATTTTCATGGGTAAGAGATACCTGGGGGAGTACTGGACTAGTTGCAATATTGGCCCTTCCTAACCTTTCCTCTGACCCAGAAATGACCAGATATTTTCTGAGTTTTATTTTGCTGCCATTCCCTCAAGCCCTGAGAAGTGATGGATACAGGAGATAATCCTCAGTGGGTGCTCTCTGGTGCTATAGAGAATCCATTTTCTTGGGCAGTCTGCTGGCACATACCGCTCAGATCACCAGGATGAATGTGACTGACAGATTTCAGGTCATACGGGCTAATATCACATTGGTTTTATTTCTGCCTTCCCATGGGTTATCTGCTAGCTAATTTGGGGACACCTAACCTCTTCAGTTTGCTACAAAAGCAGGAACTGGGAACGTTGGTGGCATCTCAGCACCACAACATTACTCTCATCTTAAATCCAAATCACACACCATACCAGCTACTAGGAGGAAAGTTAACTCTATCCTACCTGAAACCAGGACACATGCATAGCTGTTAATCTCTACAGGATTTAAATGCATTAGTCTAACCCAAGTTTACAAAGTTAAGAGCCCACAGTGTTGACAAGATGTGCAGGAATACTGTGGAGAAGATCAGGGAGTCAGCTAGGACAAACTAGGCCGGAGGGCTCTGGAAGCAGTGCTGGTACATTCAGCACACACCCACAGCCAGAGGTGCACAGGGGGCAGTTTGCCCTGTCCGCGGGTAGGAAACAGCTCCATGCTGCTTGTGGGAGACTACTGGCCCCGAAAGTAGGCCAAGAAAGAAACTTTAGCTTTTTTTCTTGATACACTGTTCTTTCCCTCATCATTTCAGTAGCAAATAACACCTTGAGCTTGCCTCCAGTCTCATCATTGCCCAGATGCCCTCACAGAAGCAACACACTACACCAGAATAAAACTGTTGGGCTTAGAGGTTTACCCTTGGCTTTTGAAGGCTGTGATTCCAAACTTTCAAATAACACAGTATTTATAGCTTTTCCTAGGATCATAACAGTGGCTACTAAAATTATACAGACACTCACATAAAAGAAAATGAAAATACAAGTACAACGTGGCTTTCACATCTGATATTTTTGATCTGGTAAATTTAGGTGTCATATATTTAGTTCTACCCACTGAAACACTCAACTTTAAATTATTTTGCTTGGACTGTGATGTTGCAGGCTATAAACAAATCTTAAAATTATTGCAGTTGTGCCCTGATTTCTTAACAACAGTCCTTTTTGCACATAACTAAATATAGTAACTTTTGGACTTTGGTGCAACACAGTTTAAAATTGCTGCTTTTATCAAAGCCTAGTTAAGTATATTTATACCTGAATCGACTGAAGCTTTTTGTTTACTTTCTCTGATTTGTCTTGGCAACATATAAATCAAATTATAAATTAGAGTCTTTGTTGATTATTTTCCTAATATAACTCCTACCTTAATATATTTCTCCTGGTCTAAGCAAAATACTACAAAGTAGTCTGCATACAGTAGCACATTTTTACATAAAGAAGGTGATCGGCATAGACCGTGCAGGTGTTAGATTTAATGAAAGTATATGAATTTTATACAGCTATCACTACATGCACCAAGTATCATTCTGGGACTATTGAACTGCAAATGGGCTTACAAAATGAGCTGTGAGTTCTAGCAAGCCTCTTACAATAAAATAAATCTTAAGAACAAAGACCATCTGTGCTGAAACGCTTCTAATTTTTTCTTAGCATCATCAGTGGCTAACACACTCTCAAGTTTAAAGGTATGACAGGATGAAGGTACAGTGGTTGGCAGAATCTGATAGAACAACTGGGTACCTTAATTCAATTTTCATTGTGACTTCTAAAATAATATGCACTGTACTACATAAATATTATTTTAGTTGTAATACAAACATCAGAAGAGCATTCGCAAAGATTAGCAGGCTAATAGAGGATACTGCACTTACCAAGGTGTGTGTTCATCATCTTCGCACAATATTTGCACATGGCTTCCAAGTCATTTAGCTGTCCTTGTAGAAATGAAATTTGGGCCTCCAATTCCTCCTCCTACAATTAAAACATTATTAGCATTTTTAAATAAACAAACACCTTTTTATGATATACAGTAAAATTGGTAAGCTAACCCTTGACATGTTTAGATGTCTTCTAATTCTAATTCTTTGTTCTTCAGCAAATTTTGGAAATAAAGAGAATCACCTTCCAGATGTATTTATTAAAAGACTTTTAAATTATTTTGTTATTTCATGGAAATAGGGTTTGGTCTTAAAGTTTCAATTTTTATTAACACTACCCTTTTTTTCATTTAAAGAATCTAAGAAAAAACTGCCTACATTCTCCTACATTATCCATGAAAGGTTAAGATTTCTTATTTCTTTTCCAGAAACACAGTACAACAGCAATAGTTGAAAAAAATTATCAAGGAGAAAAATACACACTTCTGGCAGGGTAATTTTTACAGCAATCCATTTGACACCTCAGAAAAATTCCTTTTTATTTTAAGGTGTACATTTAATGAGACCTAATGTCACACCTCAAGGGTGCACTACTATTATAAATTTTGGAGTATTTATTTGTGTCACACATCACACTCTACTTGTATTAAAAACCTGCACTTCTATGCCACGGCAATTGCAATTACACAAAACTTCTTATACAGTGTTTAGGTGAAAACTATTTGCAGCTCACATACTGTAAAACTGTTACTTTGAATTATCAATTTGTTTAATAAAGATACATCAAGTGTAATTTAAAATACAATTTTTAAGAACAGATTATTGATTTTAAGGCCTAATTTTAAGCCACATGACCTGTATATGCAATGGAAACTACCTCAATGAAGAATTTCTCTTTGAACACCTTTGTTTGCTATCTACACTTGCATCCAGTCTTGACTTAATGACCATACGGCAGAGAAAGTCATCGCTTTTTAAGAAAAAATCCTTCAAAGCTTAAACACATAGAGTATCAAGCAATTTTTTGTTTTGTTTTATTTAGGAATGCAATTGAATTCAAAAAGATAAAGGCAAAGCAACGTTTCAGCATGCTGTTTTTCTTAGGACTTTCAGTCTTATCATACCCTTGTTTGATGGGGATTGCTGAACATAAGTGTGAATTACATTTCAAATGAAAAAATTCCCAAACTGATCAGCCTGAATCAATCTGGATTTAAACATACAAGTGATCTTAATCTTCATCACAAACTGAGACACAGAGGCAAGAAAAGGAAACTTAGCACTAATACAGCATATATCCAAAAGCAATTGAAAAAAACAGTAGCATTTTGCAAGATCCAGAAATATCACTTTCTCCTTATGCACTTTTTCCTCGCACCTATAATTACCATTAAGTAATTTTTTTCTTTACTATTTCCCTATGTTAATAAACCCTCACCTTATTTTACCCACCCTCATACTCTTGTCAATTTAAGCCTCAAAGGGACTGATTTGATATTGGCAATTTATGGATTCTGAAAGACTAAACTCATTTAAAGCCTGCAGTTCTGTCACAGCCTATACAAGCTCTTCAAGAAATGTCCCGGCAGAAGACCTTTTCCTACTACATATAGAAATCTAGCAATTGGAAGAAATAATCTACCACAAATTTTAAATTGCCAGTTCACTAAATCTAGCTGTAAGATGGGGAAAGGAAACAGTATTTGAGTATTTTTCTATAAATAAACATCAATTTCCTAAAAACATTAGTCAGTAATAGAAAACCGTTTTATCTCCTACAACTGAATAAGAAAATTTAATTTCACATAATTTAAATTTCCATGTTTCCCACACTATTTTTTCTTATTCATGGACCACAACAGCAGTAAATTGATTTTTAAATGTTTTTGGACAGCTCTATCCATTTGAGCAGATTACAAAACTAGCCTTTTCAATTGTACAAGAGTACAGAAAGGTACTCCCTTTCCTTTGGCATGGGAGACTGGTGCTGAGTACCACTCCTTCAGCTCATTTGGAATCTAGCATGGGCTGCAGAAGCGTTCAGCATACCCAGTGCTTACAAAGGAAGGCACTGTGGCCAGGAACTCACAGAAAGTGCAAGAGGTTTGTTGCCAAGCGGGAAATCTTGCAAAAGGCTGAGTGAATGCACTTTGAGCTTCTTATTTATCTGGCACCCTCAGGAAAGGCACCAAGGAGCGCTGCCAGCAGGATGAACAAATAAGCAAGGCAGTTAACTCGGCATTTGACACACAAGAGACCCAGAAGTACTGATTGCATAAGAAGACAACACCCAAACGGTGGTGACATGCTACAAGACATAACTCCTGCCCTTGCTGGGCCAGTCACCTGCAGTGCTGTGCCGACCTCAGTGCATATGGAGCCCTGAGGGTGACCACCCTGGTGGGAGGTTTGCTCTGCTAGAGTTGCTGCAGCAGGTGTGGAGCAGCTGGTGCGTTTTGTTGCATCGGGGATGATGAAGAGGAGACTGACAAGATCTTTCAAGGTGCAAAAGTTTATGCCACTGACAGGGAAGGTGCAACTGAGGCTTGATGGAATGGGAAAAAGACATGCACTCCTAAGGGAATGGAAACTGGAGGCTTGTGACTTCTGGCAGCAGGGAGGCTGGCCAATGGTGCAGGGCCCAGGCAGCAGAGGGGATGAACAAGCTCCCTCAGAGGAAGAATCCAGGTTGGACACCATATCAGAGAGCTACCAAGACAAAGTGATCAGTGGCAGTGAGTGGTTGGTGACTCTCTGGGTATGCCAGCCAGACACATCACCTAGGAGGGTTTGTTGCTTGCCTGGAGCCTCAATTTGTGGTGTTGCAGAAAGACTATTTGGGGTAACCTAATGTTCTGATTTCTGTCTGCTTTTTCATGCAGACACCAATTAGGTGGTGATATGAAACCATTTTACCTCAAAAGCAACTGTAGGGCTCTTGGGCAAGGGTGAATGGGGCAGGAATCCTTGTATCGTTTCTCTTTAATCCTGTGGCAAAAGGGAAAAGCCTGGCTAGCAGGAGGTGTATCCAACAGACCACACATATGGCTACATATTTGGTGGCACTAGCAGGGCTTGTACTACTTTGATTGTGACACCTCATTTGATGAGGAAGGACAATTTAAAATGAGAATAGATACACCTGGCAAAGACAGGGAAGAACATCTTTGTTAACAGACTTGCTAATCTAGTGCAAAGGACTAGAAGTTTAATTTGCCATGGAACAGGGACCTAACCCAGAAATACATAAAGAAGCAGCACTTATGGAGAAGGTATTCAGAAGGCCACTTGGCTGAGCAAGGAGTTTCTTAACGAACTAAAATGATAAAAGCATATATTGAAATGGAAACTGTGGAAATGGAAAGCCCATGTGTGGAAACAATGACAGGAAACAAAGGACAAGCACACAAGCATTGCTTGGACACAGGAACAACACTAGGAAGGACAAAGTCCAGCTGGAGCTAAAATTAATGTGGGACATTAAAGGGTGACAAGAAGGAATTTTACAAGTATGATAGCAGCAAAAGGAGGTTCAAAGAAGATGTCCATCTATTGCTTATTAGGGGAGATAACAAAATGCTAGATGATATGGAAAAGTCTGCAGCAATACTATTTTTGCCTATAGCTTTTTAGGCAAAGTCCGCTGCTAGACCTCTGCATGTGCAGCTTGGGAAGGAGAGGTATGGCTATGAGTGGGAGAGCAATAAGTTGATGAATACCCGAAGAAGCCAAATGTGTTCAAATATATGGAATCAAATGAGATACACACATGGGTGCTGAAAGAGTTGATGATGTGATTGTAACACCACTTGCTATCATCCATGAAGAATCATTGCTATTACAGGACAACCCTGATGACTGGAGAAAGGTTAATTTTACATTCATATTAAAGAAAAGGGAGAAGAAGAATCTAAGAAACTGCCTCACCTTAGTCCTGGAATTCGTGGAGCATGTCCTCTTGGAAACAATTTCCAACACGCAAAGGACAAGACAATAATCAAGAGAAGTCAACAAGGATTTACCAAGTGCAAATCACACTCGTGATGAAATGACTGGTCATGCGGATGAAGGCAGAGAAGTGGATGCAATATACTTTGACTGCATTTAGGTTTTTGACACATTTCCAAAAGTTTCATCATTTACAACGTGAGGAAGAATGGGCTGAACAAAAACATTGTAGATGGGCTGAAAATTGGTCAGCCTCCCCCAAGCTCAAATGGTTGAGTCAATGGCATTACATCCAGTTAGTGGTTGGAAATGAGCACAGTAACTCATGAACTGCTACAGAGATACTGATTAGTATCTTCAGCAACAGCTCAGATGAGGGGACATAATGCATATTCAGCAGATTTTCAGGTGATGCAAAACTGGGAGGCGTCAGAACTGCAATTCAGGAAGACCATGAGACACTGGAGGCCTAAGCAAAAGAAACTTTTTTGAGGTTTCTGTTTAAGAAACTTAATGAAGTGCAGAATTCTGCACCTGGGGAGAAAAAAAGCAATGCAGCAGTATAGACAGGAAAGGAACTAGCTATGTTTCAGGCCTGTTGAAAAGGTTACATAGGCTACAGTGGCTGCTGGGTTGAATGTGAACTAACAAAGCACTACCCTCACAAGTAGTGCAAATAGTGCTCTGGGCTGCCTAAGGAGGAATGTGTGGTCAGCAGATACAGGAAAGTCATTATCCACCTCTGTTCAGTGCTCTTGAGGCCTTGCCTTGAGTAATATTTTAGGCCATCAGCTCAAGGACACTGGAAAAACTGGAGTAGGTACAATGCAGGGCTCCTGTGCTGGTTACAGGTCTGGAGGATGGGCTGAGGGAGCTGGGCTTGTTTACTTTGGCAAACAGGAGGTTAAGGGGAATACTGGGAGCCTGCAACTACAAGGAGTTACAACGATGATGTAATCAAATTCTCAGCAGTGGCACAAGATACAGAAGGCCAAAAATTGCCTCTTGGAAGGTTCAAATTGGTCACTAGGAAAATGTTTTTCTTTAGGAGAGCAGTGCAGCAATGGAAGAGGTTACTCATAGAAGTGTTAGAGTTCCTATTCAAAGCCGCTGACCTGATCCAATGTTAGTGATTGTCCTGCTCCAAATAGCAGTTTGAGCAGAAGTCACTTCTAATCAACATTTCTAAATCTAATCTACTTACAGGATCTTTCTAAAATTGTTCTGCAAATTATGAACGTTTTACAGCTTTGTAAAGGTAAGCAGCAAAACCATAAAGCCCCTCAGAAAAAAGGACACATTTTTTTCAATATTCTGAAGTCAAATTCTTTAGCAATAGTAAATGAAACAACTGATTTATAACTGGTATTGTGCAGATGCTGTCTATTCCTGTCCAGACAGTATTCCCTGCTCCATTCTGTAAACGCCAACTTTTGTGCTTCACTGTGCTGAAACAGTGAGTTCCCTGGATACCATTTTTATTTTGTAGCATTGATGATTTGATCCCTCTTATGCATGAGCAGAGACTTACAAACTCTTCGAACGGACCAAACATAAGTTAAAAGAAAACCATTATGATCCTTCCTTCCTTGAGAAACCGACCTTCCAGCTGAATGGACAGACGCAGTACCACAAACACGTGAGCAGTGATTCAGACTTATTCTGCCATAGCTCTCAAAGGTTAACCAGCTGACCAAAAAATAAAAAACAATCAATCGTCTACATAACTAATCAGAACAAAAAATCATTGCCAAATTATTGAGCAACATGTCCTACAAAGCATATAAGCTCACAATTGTCTAATATTGCAAGCTGTATTATGAGGAAGAAAACCAAATCAAGCAGAAAATCAAACAAAAGAATCACTGCACGAGACATGCAAGACCAAGCTGTACACATTTAATGACGTTATTTTTCAATACAACATCTTAACAATATTTTCTGAAAATTTAGTCCCAGGGTCCTCAAAAAACTTTTCCACATCTTCAACATTCCTGATGATTTAGAGCCTTACAGATGATCCATAACAAATTTAATGTGAGAATGAAAAGGAACTGGGTTATTTGTGATGCCACATTGATTTATATTTCACTAATAGTATAAGGTAGGCTAGTATTTATGTCTCTAGTCAAAGCAAGAATCTATTCGAGTACCTCCATATCCACATCTCCACCTATTTTCATTGTTGTGGTAAGACTGAATCTGCAAAAAAAGTGATTTACATATACGTTTCTCAAACTTTTCTTTCTTCTTATCTGTATCCGGAACTTTGATTACATTGTTGTATCTCCTTTTCCTTTTGCCATGAAGACTGATTCTTTTATGATTAATGATTTGCCATATCTTTGCTATTTTTTTTTTAAATCTATACAGTTCTGGTGCTCTCCATTTGTCCAAGGCTTGCTCTTCCCTTTTTATTACCTTTCCTTTCATCTATCTTCTCACCTTTACAAAGACAGCTCAGGAAATAAATTTTTTATATCCTTCCTTTTCTCCTGAGTTAAGTAGACTCATAATGAGATCAGTGATGGTTCTACCATACCCTGTTTTTCATTAAATTTTACTGTTTCAGAAAAACAGCTATGACTAACTAAAAGTGGTCAGCACCTTCAAGAACAGATTACAGCAAGTTTTACAGTTTTGACATTGTAATTCTATCCTTTTACAGCTCATCACTTTACAAGCTGCAATAAGGTTTCCAAAAATGATTAAGGCCACTGGAATTTAGCATCCTACACAAGCCAAGGTCTGAAGAAAAAATAGTTTTGGCAGAAGCCATTCTTCCTCAACCTTGTTTTTATCAGTTTAAGCAAGTTTCTCCCAAATACGTGGTGGGAGAACAGACACGGAACTAGAGGGGCTGGAAAACAGGGAATACAGATATAGGAAATCAAGTCTGCAATGTCTTTCTTCCATACTAACATTCAATTTTTAGTCTTACTGGTCAGGAAGTGAAAGAAAAATTAAATTTTCGTCTGTTTTACTTGTAGAAACTCCAGGAAAAGGAAACCCTCAGTTATCAATGGCTTACAATGATGTATATCTCAATACTTCATTTGTGAACACTCAGAATGGCAAAATTCCATTCATCTTGGAGCTGAATGGCTCTGAAAGTTGATCAGCTTGGCAGCACTACCAAGTGGTAAGTGAAGCAGAAAAGAAACTATCTTCAAGAGTATTTAAAGGTACATAAGGTGCTTAAACAAAAATGTTGTGATTAAAAATACACTGCAAAAAGTGACAGAATTGTGTTGGAACAAAGGCCTAGTTTTACTAGTGTCTTGTTTGATGGTGGTTTGATGGTGGTCAAAGATGGGTAGCATCACGTGTGATGAAAAAAGTACGTAATAATACAAGCATGTAGTGGTATTGGCCAGAATACTCACCCAGAGGATGCAAAGATTTGTGAATCAGAGATTTCTTGAACTAGAAATGGATTTTGTTGTTGTTGTTTTGTTTTCTTTTTAGTTAATAGCCCTTGGATATTTCCTATATTAATTTGCCCTGTCATATTTTCAACTCCTTCAGTATACATAGCAAGAACCCTAAAGAATCATCCTCTGACCTCTTGGCAAGTTTGCAGGGCAAATTTTAAAATAATTCTGATGAGGTTTTGAAACATTTAGAGGAAAACAATAGCAAAAAATTACATTGATACAAGGAAATTCTAAAGCCAAAGACTTGCTTAGAGACTTACCAGTGCTTATTCATAAAATATACACAAGTTATACACCCTTAGGATATCGGTAATGTTTTACATGTTAAACAAGATTCAGATGCATGGAATCTCATTAATTTTTATGCAAATTTCCCTATAAAAAAAGTAGTGGTTATTGTTTCCACTTTGTGAGAATTTATTTCATTTTAATTGTTTGAATCTAACAATTAAATGCAACTAAACACAAGATTTAACTTCTTAATCTTGAACCCCTGACAGATGAATGTTAGTTGACACCCACAGAATTTTTTTATGATCCATGCCAGCCACAGAATACTCTACAGCATATGCTGACATTTAAACCAGAAACCACTGTTTTTGAACAATAAATGACATTAAAGAATGTTTAATTTATTAATTTAACTTATTTATTATTTAATTGTATCAATCCCAGGCCCTCATCAAGACCAAGACCTCACTCTCCTTGGCGCCATGAAAACAGAAAGGAAAAAAAAAACCACTTACTCTAAAGGATTTAACAGTGCAAGCCAAGAGACAACAGATGGCTACAGACACACATATGGGGAGGACATGGAAACAATATGGCAATATTAGTCAGTCTTACAGACATGGCTTCAGCATGTTAGCAACCAAACTGTTGCCAATGGAAAGGAAGAATTTTTAGGAGACTTTTGAAGACGCATTTTGCTTTGCAGATGTCTAGAGAAAGTTTCTTCTATGTGGAAGTAGCTATGAAATGATTAGATGTGAGCACAATTGCTTTTGCTTGATGAAATTCACCAAGGATGTCACAGATGTATATTGTCAGTGAATGTTGTCACTTTTACTTTGAGAATTTTGTTACTTGTGAATTGTGTGGGAGAACACAAAGGACTTCAGATACTGCTTTCAGGTATTAATTCCTGCAGAAATAGAGGTTATATACTCATTTCCTGTGATGAACCATTACCGCTCTATTTTTGTCTGTTTCTGTATGAGTTGAACTAACCCCATTATTAATATATTTCCAAATGCACCTTACTTAAGTATTTTTCACATCTTTACTACTGCTATTTTTCATTATTTTGAGTACACTTTCAACAATATTCAACATTTTAAGCATAATATTCTCAGATAAATCTTATATATTTTATTCCTATGGACTGCATTCATGGTGAACTTGAATTATGTTCTTATTTTACATTGTTTTAACTCATTCCAGACTGCATAATGCCAGGATGGTAAAGTGTAGTTTAATCACAGAATGGCTTGGGTTGGAAGGGACCATAAAAATCCCCTAGTTCCAACGGAACCACCTGCCATGGGCAGGGATGCCACCCACTAGATCACATTGGCCAAAGCCCCATCCAGCCTGACCTTGAACACCTCCCCGGATGGAGCATTCACAGCTTCTCTGGGCACCCTGTTCCAGTGCCTCAATACCCTTACAGTGAAGGATTTCTTCCTAATGTCTAATCTAAATCTTTCCTCTTTTAGTTTAAGACCATTCCCCCTTGTCCTATCATTATCTACCCAATTAAAGAGTCCCTCTCCATCCTTTTTATAAGACCCCTTTAAGTACTAAAAGGTTGCAATGAGGTCTCCCCAGAGCCTTCTCTTCTCCAGGCTGAACATCCCCAGCTCTCTCAGCCTTTCTACACAGGAGAGGTGCTCCAGCCCTCTGATCATCTTTGTGGTCCTCCTCTGGACCCACTCTAACAGACCCACTTCTTTCTTGTGCTGGGGGCCTCCGACCTGGATGCAGTGCTGCAGGTGGGGGCCTCATGAGGGCAGAGCAGAGGGGGACAGTCACCTCCCTTGACCTGCTGGCCATGCCTCTTGATGCAGTCCAGGACACAGTTGTCCACCTGGGCTGCAAGTGCACACTGCTGGCACATGTCAAGCCTTTTGTCCACCAGAACCCCCCAAGTCTCTCTCCGCAGGGCTGCTTTCTATGTGTCTGTCTTTCTATCAGTCTGTATTCCTGTCTGGGACTGCCCTGACCCATGTGCAGCACCTTGCACTGGGTCATGTTGAACCTCATTAGGTTCATGTGGGCCCACTTCTCCAGCCTGTCCAGGTAATGTTTAAGTGGATATGTTTCCTTCTTGCCCCCCCCCCGCCCCCCGCCTTTTTTTTTTTTTCTTTCTTAATTTCACTACTGTTAGTAGACCTAGGTGCTCAGAGTAACAAATAGCACGGTGCATTTGCTGATAGTTATATACTTATTTTAGTGCGTTCCTTAAAGCACAAACAGATTCTCTGTTAGATTAATGAAGGAAGTGGTGGTGCAGTTATCCACATTAAAGGAAGTTAAGGAAAATACAAAACGAACGAAAGCATACCTTTTTGCCCTTTTTTTCATCTGCCTTGATCATTACTTTGACTTGTTGCTTTCCAACACAGAAACTTTGTTCTCTGGCAGTACTGTGTGTCTCCAAATTCATCAAGGGTCATAAGAGCAAGCACGAGTGAATTAGGTAAAAAGTAATCCTAGAATTCTAGATCAAAACATAGTGCTGTCAAAGTCAAAACACTTCAGGGCATGATGCATCCCGTTCTGCTCAAAAAAGTGAGTTCAGGAGCAGAATTGCCTAGTTGAGAACCTGAAACTGAACTGTCACTTCATAGTCCTTAGTGATGATATCTCGGTGACAACATATGTCAGAAGGGGGTGAGGAAATATGACTGAGAAAAATAAGAAACTAAAATGAAGGACATAAGAAAGGTCACTAAAATATTCAGTGTGACTGCTAGGAGCTAATTTAAATCAGGTTATGTACCAACACTGAAAAAAAATATCAGATTATTTTGTTCAGAGGGCTCTGATTGAAAGTAAGTATCAAAACCAAGAAAGGAATTTTATAATACAGATAGAGATGTTCAACTAGGATGAGATAAAGATAGATTTGCCAATAAATTAAAATGCAAGAAGGCATCCACCCGAAAAGTCGTATGTTTTTGGGCAGTAGTCCTATCCTGACTTTCCTCTATGTGCTTTCACTAACAACACAGAAAAGCATGGCATCATATAATGCTTTCCCAAGCTCTGTGCATGTAAATAGAAACAACTAATTATTGGTAAATGATTAAATGATAAATATAACAATAAATAAATAAATAAATCAGCCTTTCTGTTCTTCAAAAAGAAACATAAAACAGAGAACGAAAAAAAAAACAACAACCCAAACTCTGAAAGCAATGCAACCCTGATTCAGTATAGTCAGGAACTCTTTCTTCCAACATTCAAATTTCTAACAGTAGAATTATCGTTGTCCAAGGAGACTCTTGCTTCTCAAATGGAAGAAAAAATACATATTTCTTACTGTCTTTAAAATTGAAGATGTGTGAAATACATATATGTGTATTTCTATGCACTACGTATCTGTAGCTTTATGAAAAAGTGGATCCGTTTCGAATATATTAGCACGGAGCAGACCAGTCAACAGCTCATATTGGGACAGCACAATAAAAATATTAATTTATAATCTCCACCAAAATGATTAGTGACTGAAGGGAAATATTTATTTCATTGTTAATTTATAATTATTTATGTATATGATTTATTTTCTTTTAAAACAAAGCTGAAATATCTACATATAGTGACATTTGGAAAAAAAGCAAAAGATGTAGTCCCAGATGATCTCTTACGCCCTCTGATAGATCTATTTAATTTCAATTAAAATCCTGAAACTAGCTGAAACTTTGGTTCACAGCTTCTAACCACCAGGCCCTGCTGTTGAATTTACATCTTAAACAATTCAAAGCCTATTTGCCAGGATCACTCTGTTGGAGTCAGCTTAGTGTGCCATGCTTCACCTTGCCCAGAAATGTTAGTGGCAAAGGACTACTGGCTTGGATGTTTCCCAAAGCAGCTTCCAACGGTGAGTGTCTTACTGAAGCTGCTTCCAGGTGCACCAGCCTTGCTGTTGCAGAGCTGGAAACCAGCACATGCATTGCTGGTGTACGAGCAGGACTTGTATTCATCTAACCTGGGCATATTTTCCTCTTTAAAGTATGCTACTCCTATGCTCAGATATCCTCTCCTTACCAGGAAGATGGAGGAAGTTGAACATACCTAACAGTGAAAGCTCTTACCTAGGGACAAAGAAAGAGAGGATGGAAGGAAAACTCTTTTTCAAGCAAATATAAGACTTGAGGGACTTGTGATTGCTGGCACTGCCCTGTGGGACTGCAGAGAGACAGTTTAACAACAAGATCCATAAAATGCTGGAAGATCTATGGAATATAACAAAACTTGCATAACTGATTGTGCATGGGTGGGCACTGAACAACTAAGAAAATCTGTAGTACTTCACTTGATAAGTGAACAGGTAATAATACATCAGGAAGAGCTGTAAGGAAATAGAAATTATCCCTTTGAACAGAAATACTGATAAAAGGTTTCTGTCAGTGCTGCTGTTTACGTTGTTCACAATCATAAGGCAGTATTTCTGCATAAATAATAAAACTGAGATATTAATTAAAATGGTATGATTGTAAGCATTTTGGAAATATCTATAAATAAACACATAAGCAAACGAGAGCTTCATTTCCTCCATTATTGGTTGGTATCACAGCTTGGTGGCTTTCTGCCTATCTGTCCTTTAAGACTGCATAGGCCTACTACAGCAAATGTAAGAGAAATGTGAACAGAGGGAAAAAAAAGCAAAATATTTTCTGAATTTTGAACTACACTTTCAAGTATTCTTGAATGGATATGAATACGGAATGATGAATAAACAGATATTCTACAATGAATAAAGTTCATATTCCAGGTTTCAGTATTAGGTTACTGAAGTTTTTGGTTGAATGAAAGAGTCAATTAAGTACAATATACATACATAATTATGCTTCTCAATTTAGCTTTTTGAATAAGTATTTTAACGTACACACAGTTTAACATGCACACAATCGTTTATGAAGGACTCTTACAGTATACCTTTTTTTCAACTCATCTTCAGTTAAAATTCTTTTAGGCATCAGCTGCAAAAAAGTTTCACTAAACCCTTCTCTATTCAGGCTGGATGTATTTGACCTTTGATGCGACTCCTATCATGATTCAGGATAAATGCCAGATTAGGATATTATTATTTAGGGCTTTTAGAACTCTGAGTTTAAGGAAGGTAAATCTTAAGTATAGTGATTATGCAGTGACAATAAAAAGATGCCAGTGTAAACATTTATACTACGTTGTTAAAAGAACAGAAGTTCTGTTCTTTTTATAGGAAAAGATTTCATTTAACCAAACAGACAAAACAAAAATCAAGCTAGTCTATATTTAAAGGCATACCTACAATTCATTTCACAATTCATTTGCAGTCAAAAAGCCCAAACAACTAAAACGATAGTTTGATTTAGAGAGATGTCGATGCTTTTGTTGAGAGTTCAGTACAGATCTCAGAGGTCTTCACAGAACTGGACAGTAGTTTTGTGCTGTCATCTTAAAAGAGCAAGATGAAGGGAAGAGATTTCCATTTAAAGGGAGTAAAAGGGCAGCTCAAGCCACCAGTATAGATCCTCAGATGCATTTCCCTTTGTCACTGGGATGCTGAAACATTAACTTTATGATTAGTGGGTGGAAAGAGCAGGCACAGAGCAAATTCTTGTACCTGCAGTGCTGCTGGTAACATGATTGCTGAGGAGTTAATGTTCATGTTTCTTGGTTCCTACGTCACTTTAATCCTTCTTTAAATGCTGTTTATATTCTAAGTAATTCAAGATTTTGATATATTTTAAAATTTCCTTGACAGTTATGCAGGGCTGTCCAATAATTTAAAAAGCTCTTACTGCCTTCTTTCCAATTATATAATTTTAATTTGCTTCTATGCAGAAGTTACTGCATGTATCTGAATCTCTGGTACCAGAGAAAGACAACAGTTTACACTGACATTTAAAAAAACTTCCAAATGACCCCGTAGATCTGTTCTGTATACATACTTATTGCTCATAATATGACAAAAAAGCACTGCTGAGCAACTTGGATTTTTATTCATCTCTTTTTTTTTTTTCCTAAGCAATTAACTTTCTGCTTTTATCACCGTACAGTTTCTTTTCCCTGAAATGAATCACTCCAAAAAAGATAAGGAGCATTAGAATTCAAAGCTGCCACTCATGCATACAGCTGTCTTTTTACTAAATTATATGAAACTTGCAAGTATTTCTAATGAAAAACTTTAAAAGGCAGCTTATTTTCCCTTGCATTGTTTTCAGCTCTTTTATTTGAGTCACAGCATGTTGTGGGTGCCTGAGGAAGGAAGCTGAGAAAAGCATCATACTTCCAAAGTATCTCAGAGGTTTTTCTACGAACTGTGCTCACGTGACATGGCAGCACCTCAGATTTACTATTCTTTTCACCCATCTCTAAAATTAGATGAACTGAAGTACTAAATTACAATTTTCATGTGTCAGAATTGGTCTGCCACATCAAAACAAAAGAAAAAAAAGCATGTGCCCTACAACATTAATTGAAGTAAAATGTTAAGGCATTGAAGTTCATTAAACCTAAGGCACTGAGAAACAATCATCATGCCTTTAACTTTAGGCCTGATACACACTGACCAAGAAATTGGGTGTTGTACACAGACACTTATGTGTTCAGGGAACACTCCATGATGCTTAACTAAAAAAAGACATTTCATCATAGCATTTACATTTTTTGAACAAATGTTCATCATGATTAAGTATGGACTGACAAATATTTTGCTTAAAGCCTTTTAAAGAGATTTAAAAAATAATAGTCAAGGAAAAGAGATATGGGAATAAAAGGTGTCTCCAAGATGTGTTATCATACATCATACAAAAAGGTATGC
This sequence comes from Cygnus olor, assembly GCF_009769625.2. Classification (NCBI taxonomy): domain Eukaryota; kingdom Metazoa; phylum Chordata; class Aves; order Anseriformes; family Anatidae; genus Cygnus; species Cygnus olor. The sequence continues at coordinate 38,079,854 of NC_049170.1, forward strand.
TCTTCTTCAAAGGAAGTTTTGCATGCATGAGTTTTTATGTGTGGTTCTCTAGCGTTTCTTTTATTATCCCTTTGATTTTCTTATACTACCTCTATTTGAGCAAAACTGTCAAGCTTGTATGCTTAAACGAGGCTCCAAAATCAGTAAAGCAGATGTCTACTTAATTAAAAATGATGGCATCCATTAATTTCCTAATCTGTAGGTGTACTCATAACTAACTTCAAATCAGATAAACCTGCAATGTGAATCACAGACAGTAACAGTTGTTTTTACCTGCTTGTGGGGACAATAGCATATGTTGTCAAATTTAATTTAATTAAAAAGTCTGTGCAATCAAAAACAGCATAATGGATGACACTTTGTTCAGGATTTTTTTTTGCTAAAAATGAGGATTCTGTTTGACCACGTTTGTAAACTGTTTTAGTAAAGAAAATAAAATTCTCCAGATTTTCCTTAGAAATGTGTCCTTATTTGGAATTCTTTAATTAACATATTTTCCAAATGGATCATTTGATTTTTCTTAACTTGAGACCTTTAATTTAGAAATTATTAAAATATACAATTCATCTAAATGAAAATCTTCTTTTCAGTTAAAAATATCTCTATCCTACTTTTGTTTTGTGAAAGTTTATAAAAACAGTCGCATTGTTTGACTCGAAGTTCCCTCTCTGGCACATCGCTATGGCTGAAAGCAATTTACAAAATTTTCTGCCAGAAACTGAGACCAGCCAACCATATTTGCCAAAATCAAGGTCTAATCAGCTTTTCTGTTTGCTGAAAAGAGACTGTCCTTGATGTTTGCTGGGGTACTGAATATAGCATAATCACAAATAAATGACCCACAAATGCACCCAGTTTCCCAACTCTGCTGGGAGGGAGGGGGCAGCAAGCAGGCTATTAGTGGAGATTTTCTGGAACTTTATTCCAGCTAGATTGACCCAGCCAGAAGACAATGGGCACTGAACTTATATTGCTACGTTCCTGTTCTTATTTATGGGAAGGAGACTCCAGAAATTGCAACCTATCAGAAAGCAGTAAGGAGGAAGAGAGGTATTTCACCGCTGAGCACACAAAAAAACAACCTTTCAAACACTTTTGGAGGGTCTCACATTAGCACACAGCTTAATGCTTCTCAGTAATAACGTGAATAACATCAGGCTGCCATCGGTTGCCAAAATATGATCTGATATTGTGCATTCAGCCCTGAGGCTATATATTCACTTCCTTAACTAAATAAAGCTGGGGACATCTGTTTCTGTCAACAGCAGTAAAAATGTCATTCAATTGATCTTTGGATTTGAGAGGAAAAAAAAAATCCAGAAGACTAAATATAACACAAATGTTAATATCTTATTAAGTCCTTAATAAGAGAAATGGAGACATCCTGTTCCTGGAGGCAATGAATCAAGTTAAGTATTATGATTATAACTCTTCCAAAGAAAGTCCAACTTGTTGGACAGACTTTGGGAAAGAAAGAATTTAGACAAGTCTTATTCCAGTTTATCCTGTCACAAAATCACAGAACGGTTGAGGTTGGAAGGGACCTCTGGAGGTCAGCTGGTCTAACCCCCCTGCTCACACAGGGCCATCTACAGCTGGTTGCACAGGACCATGTCCACGTGGCTTTTGAACATTTCCAATGAGGGAGACTCAACATCTCTGGGCAACCTGTTCCAGTGCTCGGTCACCCACACAGTGCTCCAGTTCCTTCATCATCTTTGCGGCCCTTTGTTGGACAACCTCTAGTGTGTCCACATCTCTCTTATATGGGGGAGTCCAGAACCGGACCTGTGATACGGGTGATGATGACTTTCCCGTTCATCCTTTGACAATGCCACAGGAATGTCCTCTGGTATGTGGGAATCACCTTTTTTAATTCCACGTTGAAGGACATATTTTTATGTATGCATTCCATTCCTACTTTTTCCTTGAGAAGAACATTAATTAGAATTACAAAGATGAACGGGAAATAGATTCTTCTTCATCCATTACACACAGAATGACTGCTTTTAAAAGCATCTTTATAAAAAGTGATCGATGCATGGCCATGTTCCAACAAAGGTAATTTCCGCAATGCTAAGTAATATAATCTCAGTGATTATTAGAGAAAAATGTAAAAATGTAAAACAGCTCAGTTTTTATAAATAAAATGAAGATGTGAATCCATTATGTTTTCAAGTTTTTTTTTTCTTTTTCTTTTTTTTTTTCCCTTTAGAAAACAGCTGTAAAGGAAGCAACCATAAGACTGGAGAATCCTGATGCAACTATTTCTGGACCTTAGGATGAGAACTCTTTGAGGTTTTCTTTAAATAGAACACTAGAAATCACGAAATTTACAGGAAAATATAAACTACAACATAATCTTAAAGAATTAAAGAATAGATTTAAACAAACCTTTTCCTATCAGAGCTGCTATAATTTTTTTTTCCCTATATCAAAAGTCAGTCAGAAACAAACACAAGGAGACATAGATTTTGGTAGCCTAAAACCTTTCCTAGCTGTTCAGTCATTCAAGGCTACAATGTAAAGTTTATCACAGTTCAAACAATGTCTTTAAAAATCAATGCTCAGCTTAGATTATCACGACTACCTATCTGTTGAAAATTATCATAAGGACTACATACGTGTTCCAATTAGTATCTTTGTTCAAAATCCTTGATAAAGATTAATAAAATTTCACTAATAAGGGAAATTATTTATCTGAAAATGTATTGATCATTAATAGACTGTAATTGACTCTGAGTGTTATCATGAAAAATTCTTCTGTCTCCTATTAGAGAACTGAGGAGGAATTATTCTTAAACTCTACTGAAGTGCAAAAAACCTAAGTCCTGGCTGGGATAAAAGTTGTAAACAAAATTTGGATTTAGATCTTATTGAACTGAATAAAAGGAGAATTTTAATATTGGTATATTTATTTTTCTTCAACTCTTAAGGACAAGCAGAAAGATATAGAGTTGGTTTTAGCTTTAAATTCATTCTGATGTATCTTAAATGAATACAACCCAAAATTAAGGCTTCTTGTTAACTAACTACAATGCACAATTTTTCTTTAGGCATCAATGAAGAATACAGAACAAGAATGAAACCTTCTTTTTTATTGCATAAAAACTAAAAAAAAAGGATGTGCAAAGTTATGCATTTCATTAAAACATTTTAAGTATCAAATTGAAAATATAATGTGACTATTAATAACGTTTCTGCTGCTTAAGGACAAAAACGATGAGATATTCAGATTAATTTTTGCGCTGAATTTAGCTCTGTTTCTAAGATTTCTGAATACCTGAAGAATGCTGCAGTATAGGAATATTGCTATTACAATCCATTTTTATTGAAGTCAATGGGAAGTTATATGAACATACGTTGATAAAAATGGAAGAGAGAAAAAAACCTGCCTTCATCTCGCAAAAAAACCCAACTTTTTCTGTCTATGCTAGCTGGGTTCTAATCAGCAGAAAGCCAATGGGGAACGGTTATGTAAAATAAACAAGAATACTCCTGCTCCAAGGCATATGAGATTTACCAAATTAGTGCTCCTAAAATATCACTGACTGGATGAGAATTTCTTTGGAACACACCTATGATTAATTCAAACTGATTTTCTTGGATGAAAATATTCTGTTTAAATAAAAAATGTCTTGTGGCCAAATGGAAGGTCAGGGCTGTGTGAGAAATAAAACTGTGACTGCAGACTACAGATGCTACAGACACTGGGAAATCTCGTATGTATTAAAGAATTTCAGGGATAACAGATGGACATGTTTGGATCTGCTGAGCATTCATGCTCCCTACTGAACTGTTTATTAACTTCAGGGTTACACCAAAAGTCTAACAAAGCAAAGTAACTTACAGGAGTTCTTTTCTCTTTCTCAAAGGCATAAGGCACTTTCACAGTTTCAGCTCAAGTAGGATTATGGGATGGAATCCATAATGGAGATATTACTCAACAGAAACAGTTTAAATAGCTTATTTCTGCTTTTGCTGTTAATTTGAGCTGAGGGAAACATTTTCAAGTACAAGTGCTTAATGAATGAGAGAAATGATTGGCTCTAACAAGTAATGCAGTGTGACATTAAAATAGTTTAAAAAGTTAAAGAACTCACAGACTCTTTTCTGCTCATAGTCTTGCTTTGGGAACGAGAACGAGAGATTGTACTGAAAAAGGAATCCTTTTTTGATGCAGACAAAGGTGGAGATCCTGTAAATTCACGTCCTCCAGACAAGCTCTCTATGCTTGGAGATGAACTGATGTTTTTTGAAGTCTGACCTGCAAAACAAGTGTAAAGTAAGATGAGAATTAATCAGCACGCTGTTTCTTTTCCCTGTAAATACTTCCTTGTCTTTATTGATATTCACTGAGATTCACAGATAGCTCAACGCAGAATGAAATGTTGAAGTGTATCAGCATGCACTGAGATTGAAGAACTATTTTGACATACACAGAACTTGATTTTTGTATGAAAGAAAAATACAAATCTTAGTGCATATATAGGTATATATGCACAAATGCACATTATATAGTATATATATATGCTATATAATATATTTATCTATATAAATATATATATATATATACACCTTCCCAGTATATATACTTTATCTATAGACTGAGGAGCTTCTCTCTGCTGCATAATGAGCAAAAGTACATCTCACAACAAAAATAAATAAGTCTCATGTCATCAACACTGAAAATGAAATCCTTTTTCTCTCAACAAATATGCTCTAAAACTTGACAAAAGAAAACAAACAAGAACATCAGATTCCAAGAATGGGTTTGACATATAATATCTAGATGACAGTATCTAGACTTGCAACAGGGAACAGTAACTTGACTTTGAGATAGAATTTAAGTTCTCATGCCTCAAATTTTAAGGCCATCTTCACCTAACAGATTTTGATGAAATCTACTCAGTATTTCATTACTACTAGTTCATGCATCTTTTCTAGAGAATCTAGTGTTGTCCACTTTAATGGCGAGGACACATGGGTACATGCCTGAGCTATTTCACCGTGACACTGTATGTGATGAGACATTCTTTGATAAGAACCATTTCTTCCAGTTGAGGCCGGCAGAGGGTTTTGAAATATTTAATATAACTTTTTATTTGAACAACTCCAGAAGAAAAAACAATATATATGTCAGTTTTCATTAACTTTCATTATGAAAATGTTGCATTAGGACAGATGCTAGTTTTCCAAAAAAACCCTTTCAATTATCTGAGGAAGTCAATCCAGCGTGACACAAGTACAGAATTTGCCATTCTGAAAAACAAACAAACAAACAAAAAAAAACCACGTAAAACTCAGGCTTAGAATTCTTCCCTTTTCCTGTTTTGTCAGTTATTCTGATTGAAAAATTTGTTTAGCTTCTCCCTTTTCCTTTCCTTTTTTGTGTGAGCTCGTGCTTTTCATGCTACTTTTTATGGCCTTAAGAATGACCTACTGAAACTAAATCATCCAGACGTTACAAGTGCAATTTCATCTCCTCTTCAAGACCATAATCAAACTCTAAACCACCTGGCTTGCAGATGCCAGAGGTTCTTCCTTCTTTGTTCTAAACTGCTTCTGCTCCAACCAGTTTTACTCTCAGATATGCCACATATTATTGCACAGGCCTTCCAATGCACTTAGTACACGTTTTTGTATGCTTTTTGTCATTGTGGATCCACTACCAATTCTAAAAATACAAAACTAGAACTCCTTTTCTGGAATGAGTTAGTCTACCCTTCATTATGCACTGTGGTCTTCCCCCATGTTTCTGGAGGTATATAAGAAAACTAAAAGACAAAGAAATGAAAGAAAATAGACACAGAAAAGGCTGCAGAAAACAAAGAAATTCATCTTTAGATACAGAAGGGGACCACGTATGTTGAGTTCAAACATCTTAAATAAAGGTAAACAGCTAGCAGGAACTACTCGTACAGAAACATCTTAATATTATTCAGTCATTTAAGATCTAGAGCAGTAACTGTTCTCAAAGTGGTGTGCAAATCAGCACTGTCACGCTTGGCCAGGGCCACCTGCAGGGTGGAGACAAAGCTCGAGCCAAATTCTCTGTGGCAGTTGACCTACATGGCATATATTGCACAGCCACAGCCACACAAAAACAGTAATTCACATTTTCTACAGGGAATAAATACAGATCCATTTAAAATGTCACCTCAGAAAAAGGACTAACAGATTGAACTAGCAAAGAATATAACATACCATGTGACAAAACGGACCAAAAAGGACAAAAACCAGGAAAGGATATGAGTTTAATATTCCTAAAGCTTTCTGGAAGAAAAATGGCATGCAAACTGTTTCCTACTTTCTCCTGCATTATTTTGCTCTTCTCTCTGATGACTGTCCTACACTTTATGTCCTGCTTCTCATACTCCTATGGACACTGTTCTGCCACTTCTTCCTCTTCTTTGGACCCCTTCACTTTGCTTGTTGTACTTCTGTGACTTCCTTGCTACAACTTTTTCCATTCTCTATTCTTCCCTTCCCACCAAGTTCATTGAATCGCATTTTTCTGCTGCTTCTCAGAAAGTCACGTATCATCATTCTCTAGTCACGTATCATGTACCCCTCAGTCTCAACAGCTTCCTTCAGGTGCAGGAAATGGAGGCTGTAAGAGCTCACTTAACTTTTGCCTTCAAATTTTATAGCGAGATGGGATATGCACTAATTAGATGAACATGAATCTCCAATTCTGTAAATAATTCTAGAGGTGGAAAAGAACAAAACACTGCATGGCAAACAGCAGAAATAATTCAGTCACAAGGAAGTTTTAAGAAGATTTCTGATTTTAGGATAAAATCATGTCACTTGGCAACACCATTATCCTTACAGTTGCCTTTATGTAAGAAGACTTCTCATGCATTTCTTACTGGCAATTTACAATGTAAGTCTGGTTTTACATTAGGTAAGACTTAAAAATAGTTTTGGCACAGATGAGATGGCACATTTTAGCAAATAAAGCATTTATAAAAGAAAATCAAATAGCTAAGCCAAAGTAGCCAATATAAATGCTATACAAAAAAAAAAAACCCTGTAAGATGTACAAAATAAACTACAATAAAAAATATTGTTTTACATATAAATTAGACTAAATGGGCTTTCTTTCCCATCCTAGTAAGAAGATAACTTCCACATAAGGTTAAAAACAAAAAAAGGTTAAACAAAGAACAACGTATGTATTTCACAAACTTCTCCACTGCATGATCTGTGCTTAGCCCATGTCATCTACAATAAGCAGATTATGTAGCAAAATTTCACAGGTAACATTGAGAGAGAGATGCTTTAAATATATTTGATGAACCCATGCATATGATACAATACAGCTTGGTAAAATGAGGGGAAAAATGCTTCATAATATTTTTTTTTCTATTTTTCATTCTTCAAAAAAAAAAGTCCAGAATATAATAGGAAGTTGAAAAGACAGAAGTATCCCTGTGGCAAACGCTTTGCTTACTAAACAGCTACTCTTGAAAAGATGGACCACAGTTTAGAGGACTAGAATATATACCTACTTGCATAACCAAACAAGAGAAGAAATATGTATAGCTTGGATTTTGTGGAGAGAACAATACAACTGTTGTAAAAGGAAATTTGCTCAAACAGCACCAAGAGCTTTGAATACTCAGGTTATTATGGACTGTAAAATATAATAAAGATGAAAAATAAAAACAACACAAGATGTAATGAAACTAAAATGGAGATACGCTAAAACAGAAGTACATTTTATACCAAATGGAAGGTAACAAGAAAGCTTGGGATTCTTAACCTGCTGCATGAGTAAGCAAATTTGAGAAAATTATCATCAGGAAACTTATATTTTTATGCTGACCCCAACCATGTGAACAACACTGAGACATGGATTATTTAGGGGATGTGATTAGTAATTATGCAAGACAAAGAATAACACATATGAAGAATTAGAGTGTGCTTGTTGAAAGTCATAAAGGAGAGTTCTTGTACTGTAACAGGCTTTTCTAATATCCAAAGGAGTAATCAGTTTTACAACTGGAAATAAGAAGAAAGCTGTAAGACAATTCACACCAATCAAACATATTTTCCCTACTGTACAAAGAAAGCTACCTGTGATGCTCCCAACACAGTAGTTTAGCAGAGCTACAGCAAGGACAGTTAACTGAAGTCACCACAGCGCTTCTGAAATCTGTCAGATGTATTATGCATGCATCAATTTTTGAGGCATTAACAATCCTCTTGTAAGACTGAAAATACAATATAACACCAATGCTGAGATTTCAGGGTCTCAGGCGGATTAAACACAAAATGCCATTTGTATCTTTTCTGTAGTGTGTCTCATTGATTCAGCATGTTTCTTAACCAGTAGTGTGAAACATTCTCCTCACTCAATAGCTCAGGATCATTCGAGAGAGTTTCTAATATTGGAATATTCCTCAGTAAAAAAAGGCAAATAAAAATAAAACAGAATTCTTACCCTCAACACACAAACAAAATACACGAAGTGATACAACAATCTACATTTACTAACTAACCAAGCACATCTCATTCTTCTTCATCAGCTCAGTGAACAACCCGAGAGCATCACTTAAGACTAATTTTCTTCTGCTCATTCTATCAATCTCTGATAAATACATTATGTTTTAATTGATCAGATAGAAGCCACCTCTCTGACCACCTAAACACATACCAGAAAGTCCTAAAGCCTGTATGAATCATACTGAAGAAACCATAAGAATGGAAATCAAATAAATGCTTAAGAGGAACACAGAAAGAGATAAGGACCCCTGATGTTAACAGTAGTCAGAACACATTACTGCAAAGGATGTCTTAAAAATATATATATGCACACAAAAATCCATAAATAGTTCACAGTAATGATGCACTGGGCTTCATGCACTAAAAATACATACCCTTCTGAGACTAAAGGGAGCAGTGTAACCTCCATGTGCTGGCTTCTAACTCTCTACTTGCATGTTGCTAAAGATTATTGGGGCCAACATTAGGGTTACAAACGCTCTGTTTCAAAACCATTTGGAAAATACACAGATGAGGTAGTGAGAAAAGGGACTGAACTGTTGGTGTTGCCAGCAGGTCAGAGGGTGGAGATGTGCAATGTCTTGAGAAGAAGATGGGAAGTTCAAAAATAATGTGATCTATAATAAGGATCTACAATGAAGTGAAAAGAAGATGACAAAAGGAGTGGAGAAGACTTATGATGAAAGAAAAGCGAACTGCAAGTCTTACAAAGTTTGAGTTTAGTTGTAAGGGAGATAACCATGATCTTTGGAGGGCTCTAACTCCATAGCTATAGGAGAATATAGGAAAAATCAAAGGAGACATGCACAGGTGGCATACAAAACCAATGGCTCGCTCTCTCTTTGGCCCTTACAGAGAAAAGAATAGCTATCACAGTTATAAGGAGAGTGAAGGACAAAGATACCAAGAAGAACAGAAGCAAGGCACAATCTATAATTCAGAACCATTCAGATCTCTCATCTATTACTCTCTATTTGCCATAGTCAGGATGTAGAGTATTAAAATCTGCAAAAAGAATGACATGAGTTTTATAGAAAAAATTTTTAAACTTCAGATAAATTAGATTCTTTTTTTTTTTTTTCCCTACAATGAAATGGGAACAAAGGCTTCCAGCACTTCTAAAATTTATGCAAACCAACTCATCACACATATGTGTATGCTTATTTCAGAGCAAGGCAGGAAAGCTTCTCTTTAGTTAAAAGCATTAATGCTGACGTCCGACTCAAAATACCTGCCCCAAACACAACAACAGGGAAGCTGTGTGACTAAACGGGAGGCTGATGGTCAAATAGCCCCACATGTCGAAGTGTGAAATGGACTACAAACTACAAGGCAAGTGCAGACTGTCAACGAGGACAAATGCTGGCATACGGGAACGTGACCGCAGAGCCATACACAGCAGAGTCGGGGAGGGATGAAGCAAAGCTGCTTTTTTTTTTCCTTCTACACAACAGTGCCGCTTGGTGGATGGACAATGGCAATGAACGGGGAATGGAGACGCCACAGATGAAGAAAACCCGCGGGGGTCCCTCGGCAGCCCCACGGTGATGCTGAAGGCACGAAACCACTCGCCGTTGTCACGGCAACTGTACCTGGGTGGGCTGGGGGGTTCTGCGCAGGAGCAGGCCGCGCGGCATCGCTGCCCCTGGCCGCCTCGCCTGGTGGACAAACAGACACGTTAGAAGGGTTTCCAAGCACACGCAGTTCACCCAAGTAAAGACCTGCAACTTCCCGTTTTGTTCAGCAGCGAGGCCCCAGCGTGAACGGGATATATGTGTAGGAGAGCCCCCTGAGGTGAGGCAAAGGCGAATGGCGCGTTTTAACAGCCAGTGTATTACATGCTGCTTCCATGCACACGGAAAAAGGCAGTGGTTTCAGCAGTGTTCACAATCTGAACTGTCTACAACAAACAGGCAAAAACATCCTGTTTCTGGCTTTTCTGCCATTCTGCTTGTTTGGCAGTATCATGTTCATGTGTGAAGAAAATTTCATAATTACCTAAGAATACTTACATATACATATATTTTTTTTTTAAAGGAAAAAAAACATTTTAAGTCAGTATCTTATTCCTTTCACTCATTTTTAGTTCTGCTGTCAGTAAGTACAAATCCTTTTTCCTTCAGAAAGAGCATACTCATTTTCTAGGCATAGTTCCTAACTAATTCTACATACGGAGATAATTTCGTTAGGGCATATTAGGTGACTGTGGAAATTCTATTCCTGCTACAACAAATACCTCAGAAGCATCAACTCATAAAAATAAACAGAAGCCTGGAAACACTTTAAATAGCTGATCAGAGTTTTGGCAGAACTTCCTCTTCAAACTGGTCCTCTAATGTGTCCTTGTGATAAAGTGCCATTCAAATCAAAAATCCTTTTGGCTTTCATTGAGAAAGGACCTAGAAGGAAAACTGTATCTTGCACTATCAGGGAAGAAGTGAAAGAGAAATGCTTATTCTTCTGGCAACACATTGGCATTTGGTAATCAAAGATTATGCAGTTTTTGAATGCTCAAGAATCTGGTTAAATGCAAAGGCAACAATTCTGCTTTTTTTTTTCTTTTTTCCAGATTTTTTCATTCTCAGTATTTTTGTCTTTCAATACCACAAACTCAACTTGACAGTCCAATGAACTCTAGATTTAAATGTAACATTTGTGCCAATGAATTCTTTCATTGTGAAAGATCAAAAAGGATCAAAAGACTATTTTAATCCTTTTTGTATTAGCAGCCTACCTTGCATAAGTAATCAGTAATGATACCCAGTCTTCTGTGCTGAGGACAGGCTGAATGGGATTAATATATTATTAGGAGGAACTGATTTTCCAATTAGGTGTCTGGATACTTTGTTCAACTGTGATTTGTAATGTTGAAGACTCATCTGGAATTACAGACTTGCAATTATGTTTTTTTTTTTTTAAAGTATGTCTGCTGTTTTTCCATGTATGTTCTCTAAATTTTATGCATTTTTTAAAGAAATTCAGCAAGTGCAAAAACTTTGGAAAGAGAAACAATTCCTACTGATGATACAAAATAACCATCCCTCACACAGCACAGCAACTGCCACCCCTTGAGGTGGATGCATGAGTGACACCTGCCACTGCTGCTGGTTTGTGACACAAGTGCTAACTGTGCCAAAGCAGAGCTGTTAAAGCTGGGATAGGATTATTTTGCCAGTCCTTCAAGACATTTTGTTACTGATGACTTCACACTTCATACAAAGGCACTGAATTTAATCTCTTCAAATTTACAGCACTCTACATGTTAATTTAAATTATCAACACTACTTGAGCATTCAAAACCTGAGAGGACTAATATGATATGAAAAAAATGGATAGCTTTCATTACTGACTTGATCCCTGTCAGATGTACAGCATTTCATTCTTTGGGTATATTGTCCAACTGAACATCTGTGAGTAGTAGATCAATTGGAAGTGCAAATGACTATCAACTCAAATGCAAAATGCATGCCTCTGCCTATCTCAGCTAAATAACCAAGCTCCAGGAGGTTAAAGGGAGCTGAAAACACAGTGAAGAACAGGAACATTAGACAGTTAGATACAGCTTGTCAGTGACTTGATAGCCTTATAGTTATAAACCATACCAAACAGCTTTTAGGAACCCAAAAGCTAGAGCAGAAGCCAGAGTTCAGTAAAAGCCAGTGCACAAAATCAAAAGGCACTTAAAGCTAAGGAGTTCAGTACAAACAGAGTAAGTGGAATAAGAGTTTCTCTGGATATGTCTGTTTGTCCTAAATCCCTGGCCCCTGAAGCGCTTTGTTCAAACCTGCCAGGAAGTGCTCTCATCCACTGCAGATCCACCGCCCACAGTACTTTCTTAAGGTGATGATACTGTCTTCTCAAAAAAGAACTTAAAAGACTCACTTTTAAGAATGGGCGGAGATGATGCTATGCGCCATTTGGGCATCTCTTAAAAAATATAAATTACAGTGCTTGCAAAAGTAGTTAGCTGCCATCATTCAAAATTTCAATCCAACTACAGGCAACATACTGATAACTGTATAGATCTGGAACAACAAACATGGCACTAGCACATAAAATAAAACTCATTGTCATCTCAACTGATTAAAGAAGGTGTATTTACATTTTGTTGCCTTTAAATTATGTCTGCAAAAGTTGTAGCAAATACAGATATTCTGTTGATGTAGAAATATGCGCACAGCTTGTGCATGACAATCACCAAAGCCTAACCACAGTTTTTATTCTGATTGTTATATGGAAAGTGTCAGGTGTGTTTCTGGACTATGCCACAATTTTGTTAACATATAGGAGCATAAACAGGGCCATCCTTGATCAGCTAGATCAGTATTAAGCTACGACTGATTCCACCTACAGACGGTGCTTACAGATTTTTTCACATTAAACAAGGAAAAGAAAATCACCATCTATCTAAGGACCACTTTTCAACCCAGAAGGTATAAAATCAGGCATGTGATAATGGAATTATGGAACTTTTTAAAAAAAGCAAATAAAAGAACCTGTTCAAAACTGTGGAAATAACTTCATTCTAGACCTAATTTTAGTTCCATTGACTTAAGCAGGATCTGCATCAAGGATTCAAACAGGAGTGTACACAAAAATTGTAAATAAAAACCAAATGACGCCACTGTACGGCAAGAAATTACTGCATTTCAGTTTCACATTTGCACAGTCTTGGGGACTGTAAAACCCTTGCTGGAGCCATTTTGGAGGTTCTAGGATTCTGAGAGAAGCTACAAATCTGGATTTTGCCAAGCAGCTGTAGCGGCCCTTACAGAATTACCTGCATCTCTCTGCTTCGTGAGAACAGCTGTACCTCTGAATTCTGCTCACTCAGTATCTCTTGGAGAAGCGGTGCGTCATGCAAGGACTAAGTTTGGACCACAAGGGTGCCATGGGACAGAGAAAGAACCATCGATCTGAGCTATGGAAGTGTCATTTCCTTTCTCTTAGGCTTTCAAATCTTGTGAAAAACATTATGCAATACTATGCAATTGTTCAGTGCAACCAGCACCTTGACCAGCCCTCACACAACCGTTACTTTGGAAGAGTTGCTAGAAGCAGCAGATACAGTATTGCTCTGCATACTCCTTGCAAAGACCATACTGCCATAGGCTGTTTGAAGATGAAAAGCAGAAATATGTTTTGAGCCTAGCAGAGCATAAGGAACAACTACCAAAACTGAGCTCATTGACTTTGTTGTTCGAATAAACTGTCCTTCAAAAATATTTAAAAAAAGGCTCCAGGAAAAGTATTTATTAAATAGAAAAAGTGCAGAGGGCCATCACGAATTATTATAAGGCAAATATATGTCATTGTTCAAATAATTTCTCAAGTAAGCTCCACACATTCTAGAGGGAATAAGATTTTGTTTATTAAGAATTACTCTGTAATTGATCTAACATCCTGCAGTCATATTTGGCTAATATTGTTATGCATGGGATTTGTGCCAATAACCTGAAAAAACACCTGTATGAAATTAGTCTTACAGTTAAAAAAACATTGCATTTAAAAGACTGCAAAATTAACGTATAGCAAGATAGATACTGTCTACGGCAACACTGAAGTTTGCTGGTATGTTTCATGTAACTTGCTGTTAGTACTTTTTTCAAAGGTTCAAAACTTCCTATAGTATCTGTGCATTCTTGACATAACGTCTAATTCTACATTACATTGCAAACATCCTGCTTAACAAAATCCTGTCTTTTTTGTTTCCTCCAGATGTGAACCCATCGATCGAAAATCAATAAATGGACTTTCTTCAGTCCTTGAGGCACGTGACAACACTTCCTCCTGTGGTGGCATCGCCATGCTTTTCAGCATTACCTTTGCCCAGCTGAACTGGCATGCTTTCGGATTTCATCATTCTCTGCTGCTGCGCCTGGTGGTGGTGGTGGTGGTGCTGCTGGTGGTGGTGGTGGTGGTACTGTGGGGCTTCCGCTGTGCTGCGGATGGGCGCTGCAGGTGGAGGAAAGCTGCCCCCACTGGCTGGAGGGCCCACAGCACTACCTGAAGCCATAGCTGGAGCAATCAGCTTTCGGCCAAAATTCAGCAAGCTGTTGGAGACTTTGTTGATGTTCAGTGGGGCAGCCTTAGCACTGGCACTGGAAAGAGGAAAAGAGAAATCATCACATCCTTGCCAACAGTTTTGACAGACACAGCAATGCATACATGCATTGTTTTTCAAAATGGGGAAAAAAAAAAACAAGATTTGAGCAATACAAAGAACGTATTTTATCACAGTCACGCTGGACCGTACACAGGAGCCACAGGGATAACATGGTGCAGGTTTTTCTTAACCAGTAGTGGTCAAAGTCTTTTGGTCCTTTCTTCCTGAAAAATGCAAACTAAACCTAAACAAAGAATTTTGCACCACTTCTCTTAAATTGCCTTCTTAAATGAAAAAAAGTGTCAAGAAGCTATCCATGCTCTGAAGTGTCAGAAACATAAGAAAACTTCGACTTTCTGCACTTCTTATTCCAAGACTACTTTAATATTTATTCTGTTAGATTAAATTCTCTTAAATGTTTAGAATAACTCAAACACAAACATTTCTTTTAACAAATAAAACTACTACCAGACTCTGATTTTAAGTCGGCAAAGCTACATGTCTTTTGCTCTTATTTCACCCTCTGCCCAAACTAGTCATTTCAAGCCAAGTGCTTTGTAAAGGGAATCCTGATTTCAAAAGTGATTTTGGCTGAAGAATGGCTTCAGGATATAACACATATACTGGGTCATGATTCTTATCACTGTTACCTTTTATTTTTAACTACAGTGGATATTTAATTCACTTCAGTTACATGCAACGTTAAGAATGAGAAAATTACCAAACCATTTAATCTGTCTAAAATAAAGAGGCAAAGCAGCTTCTAATTCCCAGTGTAGGTGTTCACATAACCCAGAGATCAGCAAAGCCATTCCCATTTGCTCATGCAATATTTTCCCATTTTATGTAATTAATGCTTGAAATACCCTGCACAGAAATCTATCACAATCACAGAGACCTTTCCACTCCTGATGTTTTATTTTACTGATCTACACATCAGTGATATAAATAGCTGTGTTTAAAAAATTTGAAGAAATATATTTAACTAAAAACAATACAATCATCTTACTGGGGAAAATAGTTTCACAATGTTTTGGAGTAAAAAATGAATTACAAATTAATATAGGTGACTTGTAACTTGTGCACGCGCCTGAAAAAGTAATTTTGATGTTAGCTTTCATATCATTTTCCTGGCTCCATATGTATGTATTTTTTCAAATACACAATATGAACACATACATGTGTATAGAACATAACCAGAAAATAACAACGGTTGAGTTGTTTAGATGAAGGATAGGTAAGATTAAAATGAGAGAAAGCAGAAGAAAGTATGTGAGCTTGCAGACTCATGAGATAGGGCTCTCCTGCCACAGACTGGTGATTAAGAAAGAGAGCAAGTCATGTATTTCTGAAAGAGCAGCAGTGTGGAGAATGATTGCAGAATATTGACTACAGGATGTTTCCACATCTCCCCATTTTATTAATTGCCACCAATATTGCAAGAAGTCTTTCTGTAGTCACCTCAGAGTAACAGACAAAGTAACTACAAAAAGAGTAATTGCAGGTTTATAAAATGCCCCTGTAGGGGACCCAAATGGTTTCAAAAGCAAAATAAATAGTCCTAATGATTTTAAGAAGGGGACATGATATAATATTTATTATTATTAAATTTTACTCTGCTACTATTTGGCAGATTTGGTTATTAATCAGTTCTCCAGGGTATGCAGAGGCACTTAAGGCAAAAAAAAAAAAGAGGTTTTCTTGATTCCATCATATATATGTGGCCTCAGAAGAATCAGCACAGAGCCTTTTGTTTAATGATTTCTCCATTCCATAAAGAACACACAGATTGTAGCTTTAAAGGTGGAAGAAGAAATATCAAATGCTGCCTTAGCAGATATCAAGCAGATATCAATAGTCTGCAATGAATCTGTCTCACTGATTTCAGGGCCATATCAGTAATAATTTGTTGAGATTCAGAACATGAACATTAGTGTATTTGGCATATGTTTTCTCCTTGGTCCACCAGGACTAATCCCCAGGACTGGGGTACTATGTATCCTCACTCACCTGAACCATCACCTTACAAAGAAGATAATGGCTTGCACACTGAGTCCTAGATTTGTGTTGCCTCAAAGTTTGGAGCCTTGACAATAAGCTAAAAAAAGCTTGACTTTGCACAAAAAAAATAGTATTTACTGGAAGCAGAGCTTTTTCTTGGAGAGTACATAAGCAACAAAGTCACTGGATGGTTTGAGTTAACTGCATCAGTCAAATCCTGATGGTCCACAGATGCTTGAGACAAAGCTTTTGTAAAGAAGCAGACAGAATAGAATATAATGTTGAGATCACGGAAACTTTAAGGTTCATCTGTTTGTGTATTTGTGTCCACCAGCTTGTTGCTTTTTTTCAACTGTATGTTTGTCTAATGAATTGGTTTTCCTTCTACACTGTGTAACTTGCTGCTTTGACATATATGTAGACCAAAAGTCAGATTATTTGTATTTTTGGATGGTTGGAAAGAGAGTTCTTGAGATACTGTACTAAACAGAAACAACAAACACCAAAAATCTTCTCTAAGCCATTGTGTTCAAAACACGAATTCGAAAAATGCTTTTGACAACAATATGCAATAATGCTTTATAATTATTTGAGAATTAGAAAGGATAGTTATTGCAGTTCCTAGTACCTCTGTAAGTCTTGGTTCTGAACTGACCGCTAATGATCAACTCAGAACACATATACATACATAAAAAATAAGTAATGATGTTATGTACATTTTTTGTCAAGAGGCGGTCTTAACAAAAGTATCTGTAAGTACAATCCATTGTGTGATTTCACTGTATTGCAGCTTCAGAAAATGAACAATAGTAAGGTGTTAGATCTCTGGAGAAGGCATGAAAAAAGCTGAAGTTCAGGAAAATAAGAACAATGTATCTATTTCTTACTGTTTAAATGTCTGATATATTAACACAAAGGATGATTACAGCCATTAAACATGGATCAATGTCTGCATTTTAGCCATCTAGATGTATCAGACATACACAACAATTACAAGAAAAATGCTGATTGATTATGTTGTACAGTTATCAGCAGATGCATTTAAAAGTAAGGCATCAGTTTAAAAATATGAATATCAAGGAGATGTGAATTCCGTTTATGAAGCAAACAATTTTGTTTCATCACAATAAGCATCATTGACCTTGACTATGAATGGTGTATTTTTAAACTAGCAGTGGGAAGATGATTCAATCTCTGCAGTTTTCTGCTAAGATAAAAATGTTTTGTTTTAAGCAAGCCTTATGCAAAGGCATTTATCTCTTCAGTAAGTAGCCATTATGAGAGATGAGAGATAAATTTATGAGTATGACAGATTAAAAAATTTTGTATGTGATAAAATAAGCAATACATGTCAGAGATTTGTGAAGATATTTTACATAGAAGCAATACATGTTAGAGAGTTTTAAAGATATTTTAAATATATTATTGAGTCTGTGGAATTAAAGAGGAAAATGATCTGTTAGCTTGTCTAATCCATCTCTCAGCTCAATGCAGAAACATCTCCTGATGTTACATCCTCCAATTCTCTCTCTAGTCTAGATCTCTAGTTCTAGACTAGTCTTAACCAGATTTACCATGTCTGATCTACTCTAAATGGTCCTGTGCTGAGACAAATTTCTCTTGAGTTACTCCCCTATCTGAACTATTCTAAACAATTTCTCCTGTGTGCAATGAATTCACAGATTTAGTGGCTATTTGTGTCCTTAGAATTTAAGTTTCCAACAGGTGTCATTCCAGTTTGGGCTTTATGTCTTGTTTCCACCCAAAATCCTTGAAATAATTATTCTGGCATTTCCAAATTATTATTATTTTTTAATCTGGGGCAAGTCTTGAGACCATTTAAAAAAATTAAATGAATACAACAGCTTTTGACAACCAGGAGGAGGCAACAGCCACCTGCCATCAGCACCGGCCATCCTGCCAGGCCACAGGCACCACTAGACTACATATTAACAGATAAAGTTATATTGATACAAGCCATTTCTAAAAAAAAACTGAGGAAGGAATGTTGCAAAAAGGTTTAGTAAAAATTCCTTCAAACTGGATTTACATTAATTTAACTTACACAGCTTGTGTTACACTGGTATGTAACACAACTGTAGTGCAACTAGATGTGCTACTGGAAGTATCTCAGCTGCAGAACTCACATCAATGTTTTACTCCCTGCTTTTAGTATACACATCACTGTGTATGAATCATCTTAGTCTTAAAAAAAAGAAGCCAGTGATTTGACCAAAGCACTATCTGTGAAACCTCCATTTTTCAGGTAATAGTAAGGTAAAGATTCAGAATAAATTTCATGAACTAAGCACACGTGCTTCTAACACTACTTATGTAATTCTTGTTTGGGATAAAAGTGACTTATGGAACATTTTATTTATGTAAGATATTAGTTCAGTGAAAACATCTTCAGAAATAGCTTACCGGGTTTTATTCATCAAGTCTGCTCCACGTGCTTTGTAATAATCTAAATTTTGTTGGAACTGGTGAGTCACTGGTCTTGGATTTTTCTATTAAAAAAAGAAAACAACAAAAAAACATTACCTTAACTTAAAAAAAAAAAAGAACACTGTACAGGATTCAGGATTTTTCTGACAGATTTAAAGCAGAGACAAGAAGTATGTTTATTAATGAAGATTAAAAATA
This sequence comes from Cygnus olor, assembly GCF_009769625.2. Lineage (NCBI taxonomy): Eukaryota > Metazoa > Chordata > Aves > Anseriformes > Anatidae > Cygnus > Cygnus olor. Next base: position 38,099,121 of record NC_049170.1, read on the forward strand.
TAAAGAGTAATTTATTTTCCCAGGATCCTGGTTTCTGAGGGCAGTAATGGTAGTTACATAAAAATGCAATCTTAAAATACTTAAAAATAACACCAAATGTTACCAGTTAGCTCTTCAGGCTTAGAGAAATCAGTGTTTTTTCACACAGGGAGGGCATCGCTGGCTGCCGTGAGACTGCTTCTAACGAAATCAGTAAAATCTGGCAAAGTTCAGACACTGATCTCATTTCCTCCTTTATCCCTGGTACAGAATTTTCCCATTGCCAAGGTAAAATGACATGGTTTTAAAGAAAATGATAGTACTAAGGACAAACCGGAGCTTGCATATTGCAATGAGCGCATTAGAAGCTTAATTGTGGGCTAAGCCAAGAAAGCTATCGAGAGCCACTAGATGGCACACGGAGCCTGTTTCTCTGACTTTCCCCTGCTCAATACGGAAGCCACAAACAGCGCTGATCTCCCTAACAAATTTTTTATAATTAATATCGAAACCAGAAGCTATTTGTTAGTTTCCACCTCTGCAAAAATGAAAGTATTTCATTGAAGCCCACTGCCTCCAATAGCTCTGAAGTCATCTTTTCTGGAGCTGATATTCTGCTGACTAGTGATGAAGCACAGAGCACAGTATTACATAAAGAATTTTGATTGAATTAATGCAACCTGAAGGACACTATCTGAAAACTTTTTTTTTTTTGAATTTGAAGTAAAAAAGTGCTTATGGCTTAATCTAAAATAGCAGAGAGCTACAGAGAACCCCTTATATATATAAACATGAATTTGAGGAGAAATGGTTTAAAGTAAAGCATTTCTAGTGTAAGAAAAAACAAAATGATACATTTCAGTGTAATGATCAGATACACTGCACAAAACAGACCAAAATACTTTATAGGTATTTGCTTCAAAGGTTGGTTAATTTGTAGGCTGTTGCCTTATATTCTGATCTGCCTTCTGAAATCCTGTTAATAGCAAATATAGTTTTACTGAACTCATTTTCCATGTAACTGCAGATAACCCTCTTTCCTTGAAAACCTTCTTATTTTTGGAGGAGGTATAGGAGTTGCATTTTAACGACCAAACTATTGCATGTGTACAACAGGAGAGAGGAGGACTTAAGGAGGTGGTAGGTATCAAAAGGCAGGTATCAAAATTTCCGGGGTCAAATGTAAAGCTGGGAATTTCCAGATTGTTTCATGCAGTCAGACTTAATCTTGTATGATATGTCTCATTTCCTTTCTTTGGAAACACATTAAACATTTTAAAAATATATCCTGTTTGTGATGTTCATTAAAAAATGAAACAACAACTAAAAGCTATTAGACAAGCATTAAAAAAATTCTCGTCTATTCTACCACCCACATTGTAATGGCCGCTGTACATTTTTCTTCTCTTGTTATAAAAACAATATTTGCATAACTCTACCCATTCATGGCTTGTAAGTCAGTCCTCATCAACTGACAGCAATAACAATGAATCAGCTTTAGTTACTATTGCTCTAGTTTGGTAATTCAATGCATTTCTATGATAATCAAATCCAAACTGACGTGATGAGGATAACTGATGGTTCTGTGACTACTCTGGAAGCAATCAAACAGTGTAACTTTTCTCCCATGAATTAAATAACTTTTTTCTTCATGTGACTTGGTGTCCATTTCCATCAGGTGGAAGATAAGAGATGGTTAAAATAGCTGGCACTTCTAATTCAAAGGGCAGCCCCTTTTGAAAAACTCACTTTGCTACTTGGTTTTGCAGTCTGTTTTCAATAACTGTATGTATTTTAAGCTTGGCAAAAACAATGGAATTTCTGTTCCACCTCCCAATGAAATAAAAAAAGATTATTACACTTTGCTTCTGTAAAAAAAAATAGAAAAGGAAGAAAAAGGAAAAGATCATGTGGAACAGTTTCTTGAAACATATTTATGCAGAAATGACATGCAATTCAAGACACGAAAGGCTGATCTGCTATCTAAGCACTTAAAGTCTTTAATAGTAATAATGATCTAACTCGAACATATGAATGAGGCTCAAGCATTACTTTCACAGGGGCCTATTTAAATTCCTGTGTGGTTTAAAAGTATCAAAGGAAGAAGCAGTTTAAAGTAGTATTACATACAGTGAAAAAAAAAGCCCTCAGAAAAAATAATGTTGGAAAAACAACTTAAGAAATGCAAGATAGTAAATACCAAGGGTTACTGCTACAAATCCTTTTGTAACACTACAAAGATATCCTTCAAGGAAAGTCCATTACTTAAAACAAAACAAAACAAAACAAAACAACCCCTGACATACCTTAGCAGAAAAACGTCTGTGCAACTTTACCACAGAAATGTTAAATACTTCTGGAAAACAGCACTTCAGGCAGCAAAAACTATGGTCTGAGTTATATTGTTATGATAACATCCTTTAAATCTTACATTAATTTTAAGTATTTCAGTAATTTGGATATAAGAAGCAGAAAGGAAAACCTACGGTTACATCTCCGTATGTATTTTAAACTAATTCCCCTGTCTAAGTGTGCAGTTTGATCCATCCTGTATGTTACATGCCAAGTATTAGAACAGAAGATTAAACAAATTTATTTACAGCAAAATACAGCTTTGTTGTCTAAAACATTCACAGTAGCCACATTTTTTCCTAAACAGTGCAATTTAGAATGATCCTCTTTATATTTTTATCTACTTAGGCTAGTAAAGTTTTTCCTTTTTTTTTTTTTCTTATTTTTTTCAAATCATGTAAGTATTTTGACTAGTGCCTCAGATGAAATGTTTTTTCTTAAGTGGAAAATCTTGTTAAAATGACAGTAAAATCAACCCTTCAAAATAGTAATTTGTTGAATCTCCCTAATAAATTGTGTAGGGTATTAAACAGATTAACACATTTACTTTGTTTTCCCTTCTAGGGAAACAGAGTGCAGAAATCCTAGAGAAAAGCTGCCTGTGCCAGTACGACAAATCCTTCTTCCCCACAACCATTTTTAGCAGCAGTCTTCTGGTTTTACAATTCTTCTATTCTTACATTTCTACCTAAAGTGTGCTCAAACTGGTGAAAACTGCCAAATTTACACTTTCAGAAGGACAACATACTAAATACAGCTATAGAAGCACATGTAGAGACAGGTGTGATTTCGGACTTTAAATATTATTATTTTTTTTTAAATTCTGTATGTCTCTTAAGGATTAGCCACAGAGGTATCTTAAGTTGTTTCAGGTATCTCTTAGCTACTTCTGATTCTGAGCCCTTTCTAATTTTAGAAGACAGAAGCCCATCACTACCCCATTTACAGGTTGACTGCACTGTTGAAAATATCCATAAAGTATGAGCCCCCGTCATCCCTCTTCTACTCTAAGTCACAACCCGATGTACTCACTCTGATTCCCAGGGCTGGCAGGGGGGTTTTGGGGACTTTCTACTTGAATTTACTGGAAAAGGGCTGGAGCTCAGTTACAGGTTACCTGCTCTTTCCCCGGGTGAGGGGACTGAGGATGGGGTCAGAATTGCATCAGATGTAGCAGAAATTCCCTAAACTTACACGAACTGCTGAAAAACTCTTAAAATTCCCACCAGCTAAGGACTGTGCTCTGTACACTTAAGTTCTCCAGTATAAATCCTTCCCCCCCCAGCCTCCAGAGACATCCTGCGTAAGATTACCGACGGAGCTGCTATGATACAGCGAAGCGAGCTTGTGGGACACAAGTCACAGGCAGATTGCTCTGCAGCCTATCAGGAAAAACACGCTGCTGCTGTAACGTAATGTTTAACAGTTTGAATACACATTATTTGCAAAAGTTTCCATGCAGGTGCTAGCAGAGGAACCTACACAACACTCTTTTCTTCTTTGTCTAGGTGTTTCCCGCCTTTTTTGCATATTAACAGAAAAAAAAAACAAATCTAATTTTGCACAAAATCTGAAGGTTCAGAATAAGAGACAACAACGAGAAAAGATTTTCAGTATGTCTGATGAAAAATGAGACTTATTTTAGTGAACATGCTATTGCCTCAATGCCAAGGGAAAAGCACTCGTCATTAGAGAAATGAATTGCTCAGCTGTTTATAAGCAAAAAGCTCTGGGGGAATTCCTCGAGGCCCAAAACACAAAGCTTTGCAGGGTTACACAAACATATGTTGCAGGTGTTTTAGGGTAGACAGGTGGGAAAACCTCAACTACTGAAAAATATGCCACTTAATAGATTGTATCTGAAACCAGATAACCTAAATGCAACAGAGAAAAAAAAAAAACAAAAAACAACAAACAAACAGAACAGCCACAGTGAATTACACATGCACACAGCAATAGTCTCGCTAACATAATCATCTCACTAGAGCCAAACGGGACTTTTTTTTTAAGTAGATTTTTTTTAACATATTAAACATATGCTGCCAAATATCATTTTTCTAAATGAATAATATTTTAAGCCTAAAACAAAGGACAGACTGAATTATATATAAAAAAGAAAGATGATGATGAAGTGTTTTTTTATTATTTATTTATTTAAATATTTTTAAGTCAATTTGCTTCTTTTCCCCCTCTTTAGCTGACAGGACAGTATTAGATCTTTCACAATTCTCATACAGGCTAAAATACTTCTGTATTAGAATGATATTTGTTTCTTTTCATTTGTTTCTGATTAAATTTGGAGGAGCATATGACCCTATATTCGGTAATGCTGAGGGGGTATGCAAAGGTTTATCTTTTCTTTCTAGATCACCTGTACTTGTTTCTTCAATAAAGGTGATAAAACATGGCAGAAATTTGGACTGGGAACTGTTGAAATACAGCAGCCTTAATGTGGATAAGCAATACAGTTTGTTCAGTTCTGCAGCAGTTTTTCCATTACACACAAATAATTAATACAAACTGCATACTGACGATTACCTAATAGCCTACCTAGTTGCAGGGAGAATTTAACCTTTCCTTTTTTTTTAATCCTTTTGTCATTTATCCAAGAATCTGTCTCCACTCTATGACTAGGCTTATGCGGTACAAGCAATGGCTTAACATTACATAAACATGCCGAACTATTTTGTGTACTAACCAAGCAACCCATCCCAAACGCTAGTACACCCAAAGCAAATGTCATTCCCAAACCAAAACTCTCCTTCTAATCTTCCTCCTCCTTAGATATACATTCTGCGGAACAAGCAATCTGCTGAAGCACAAAAGGTGTTGCATCCACCTACAAACCAGAGAGTTAAATACTTATTAAAAAGAAAAAAAGAAGAAAAAACAACAGTGAGGCATTAGAGGACATGATGGGCAATGGCCAACTTTAAAGTGGTTCAATGCCAATAGTTAAATATTATCCTGAACATAGGTTGACAGTCTGCATCTATCAGCCCTACATATGAAAGTAGAACAGCATGGAAACTATCATGCACCGAACTAATAAAGAAGTTCCTTTAATCACAGGGGTCAGGAGATCCGTACACTAATACTGGCTTTGGCACAGAAACACCATAATCCTCAAACTGGGAATAATACTTCCTGTTTACGTTTTTCAGAAAGATGCTGTGGGTCTCAATCACAGAACTTGTTATTTACAACGCAATAACAGCATGAAGAATTATCGTATTTAATTGTTTATAAAGAAAATTAGGGAGCACTATTTGTCTGAAAGAAGAAAAATTCCCAGAAAGAACTGAAAAGGAAAGAAATTCCCTTAATTGGGTCAACGCAGGAAGAAACCCCTTAACTCTGATCAAGCTGAAATAAATTAGCTCCAGTTTTGTTACATGACAACCCTTCATCCCCCTGGCAACTAGAAGATTCAGATACCAGGATGATATTTTAAATACTGTGCATTATGGTCTGTTTTTAACTTCACACACACATGCCTTCTCTCACATGGGTATTCTATGACAAGAGATAAAGAAATGAAAAAATGACAAGTGAGATTTAAAAATACTTCAGTGACTTGACGGAAAGAAATTTCTAGTTGCCTATTTAGGCTCCTTGTTCTAAGCGACTGGAAAGCCTTTTTTTTTTGCATTTATCATTTTACACCTTATTGCATTTCAACGGGTAGATCAAATCATCCCACATCAGCTTTTATTGATATTCCAGACAAAAAGACTTCAACCTGCCAATGCTCAAGTTCACAACCTGCGTAAAATACCCATCTTGTATAAACAGAATCGCTTAAGTACCTTTTAAATCTGCCTCTTAATTTAGTCATCTATTTTTCAACAGAACCCTTGGTTTTAAGAAGTAAATTAACTAAATAGCGAGGTATAAATCTGACAGCGCTCAGCCCTTTCCCATGACAGATTTATGTGCTGGCATCTTGCAGCCCTGCGCGGGGAGGAACAGGAGTTTTACAACGTTGTGGAGGAAAGATCCAGGCTTTTGAAGGGAACACACAGCAAGCCTTGCTTTAAACCCTGGAATGTTCCAAATTATGAGATTTAAAATATGACATCTTTATGTACAGAAAAGCTACCACATTATGGTTTTATTGGCACTCGTTTTGGACAACCTGTATAACTCACTGATGGCTTTGTGGGTAATGCAGTTATCCTAGGCTTATCCTGATAGAACCCTTATAAACACACAGTACTACATCTGCTCCAGATACATGCTTGTACACAAATCTCACATACCAGAGGAAAAAAACCAAACAAACCACACAAACACATTGTTTAGGGGTGATTTGGTTGTCTGCTATCTGGAAAAGAAACAGATTATATTATGTTCTTCATGTAACGTGCTACGTAAAAATTTGAAAAACGTCCCCGGGGAGTGAAAAAGGCTCTTTCAAAGAGCCACATGTGCACAACACAGTACAAGGAATACGATGTCGGTGCCTTCTCCTCCAAAACACAGAAGAGACACGCTAAGCTCCTGATGCCGCGGGATGAGCAACTCCCTTCATAATGCGACTCCAGGAACGAGGGTACCACAGAGCCATTTTGACCACTCTGCACATTAAAAACAACCAAGAAACCTACCTCAATTCTCCAAATCTAATTTTCCTTACAGCAAAGGAGAAACTATATCTTTCTCATTTCTATCTTGAAAGTATTCTATTATTTTAGGAGCAAAATGCTACAATACAGACTTACTCAAATAGCTTTTGTGTAAAACAATTAATACATTAATATTTACTATAAAATATGTCAATACACAGCAGTATATCTATATTTATATCAGAAGAAACTGAACTTAAATTACATCCTAACAGGCTGGGTATGACTCAATAGCTAATCTTTCATACATTATTGAAAAGTTACGAATCTATTTTTATATAACTCACAGTTTGTGTTTTGCAAATTGTAGTCAAATAAATTATGATACAGAGAACTTTTGATTAGGTAGAATTAAAGTGCTTTAAGTGTTTTAAGTGCTTCCTTTTGATAAACAACCATGCATACTAGAAGTGATTAATTGAATTGTCAGGTTGCACACAAGAAGAACCATAATCACCTCACTCTAACACTGTTAAACACATTTTATTGCTGTAATTTTATAGATAATATCATTACTCTTTAGGAGAGGGTCAGTAGCTTCAGATGACTTTTTAAACAGAAGTAAACCAATCATTTGAAAGCAGCAGCCCCAAGAAACGCACATGCAGTAAGTTTTATTAGTAGCTAGAGTAATTAAGAGCCTAAAGTGCTTCAGTTTCTTGCTTTAACATCAAATGCAATCAGCATTGCTTTTACTTTGCTACTCAGGATATCACCTTGCTCAAAGAGAAAGAACTATTTGAAGTTTCAGCTTCCAAAAAGAACTTTCTCTTCCATCCTCTCTCAAAAGCATTTGCCCATTACATGACTAAGCTCATGAATTCCCGGTGAATATTAACAGGAATGCTGATCAGCAGAGATAATTCTCTTCTTATTTCCAAATTTTCTCTAATTGCCCGTCTAACTAAACATGATGCTACAGCACTTCATGACTTCTGTTGCGGATTAATAGGGAAGGCACTTTGAAAAAAGGCGTAACTATGAAATATGCAAAAAAAAAAAAAAGATTCAAAAATGCAAACAATTTTTTTTTAATGTTTGCAGCTCTTAGTCCAGTTGATTGATCAGCAAGTACTTGCCTTGACAATTTACTGAATAATGGATGTTACTTGCTGTTCTATGCAGCCCTATTACATACTTACTTAAATACTAGTTGAAAGTAGAATTAATGGTTTCTAACTCGCCTGTAGTTCTCCCCTCTGAAGGAGAATGCACCACTCCACCTGTCCAGAAATTGCCAGCCGTGCCACCAGCTCCTCACTGCCCTCCAGGCCTGCAGCTCCCACCAGCAGTGAGAACTAAGTGAACGTGCCCTCCTTGCCAACTCCATTCTCGTTTCCAGAAGCGGGCTGCAGTGGCATTTGCTTGGCCCTAAACGAAACTGAGACCAGTACTTTTTTTCTGCACCATCTTACGTGCAACATGGCTTTGTCTTAACTATGAGACGTGTCATTGTTTTGAGGAAACTTTTGCTTTATCTTGCATTACTTTCCTCCGTTTCCTATTCATTTAAGTGCAATGGCTGTTTAAGTTGGATTGATATAATATTTGTGGGCTCTTAACCAGACAACTGGCCTCTGTGTACAACACTGAAGGGAGAGCACGACTGTAACCAGCACTGTCTTTGGCAGTGAACGAGATCAGCTTTCACCTTAGAGTGTTGACTACTATGTTATATATGATGCTGTGAAATGAGGAGGGCTTTGAAGGACTTCTCATGTGAAATGTTTTGACTATATGATTAACCAACTACTTACTTTCCAAGAATTCTTCCTGAAAATACAATGGACATGGTACTTTGAAGACGGTGATTACACTGTCAACTTACATGGGGAGGTTGGAATTAACTTTGGGATAGATGAGAAAGTTATTGTACTGTGAGTATTGATCACACAACATTTTTTATATTTTTATATTTTAAAATACATAGGTACACTGGGAATGAAGGTTTTGAAATGTGTATACAAAAACAAAGAGGGTTTTTAATCCACGGTACACTTTTTTATGTGGTACTATGGCAACATGGTTATTCCAAGTAATTTATCATTAAACTCATAGCTGCCTGTCATATGTTGTTCTATTAACAAAACACAATAACTTAAATTTAAAACAGTAATTTTTAAAACAAATCATGGCCTATTTCCTTGGAAAGCAAAAAAAAAATAATTTCAAGAATAAGAGTATAAAGATTAAATTAATACCATGTTTTTTACATGTAAAATATATGCAATTCTTCTGTTGTATAGGCCCACATAAAAAACCCTGGCGTGCAGTTGAAGAAAAAACATTGGTTTATTCAAACAGAGGTGTTTAGATTACAGCTGACCTTATTGTATTTACAAATTGAGAAGAAAGACTATCAAAATGCTTTGGTTCATGACAAGGAATTTCATGTGGTTGTGAAAGTGGAGGTCAGTTTGAAGATCCTGACACATTTTCATTCATTAAAATCTATGTATATTGCATTAAAAATCCAAGATTTTAAACTTTCAGACATTACAGGAAACAGAAGTTCATGAAGTAGTACCAATGAATCACCGATAGAAAATGCATTTGTTTGTTTGTTTCTCCTAATTCCTTTTCTCCCAGATAAAGAGACATGTACTTAGCTTTTCTGGAACGTGTTTCCTTTACCGGTCATAGCCCTGGTCAAGGCAACCTTCCTTTAAAGCACAGGTGACCTTACTCACACCACCACCTCATACTGCCTCGGGATACCCATTACTCAATATTCATTTTTCATACACCCAAAACTCGTAATGTATAGCTGTGAATCTCCTGAAAAATCAGTCACAGTCTTCATGATTGAAAAAAAAAAAAAAGAAAAAAGAAAAAAGGAAAAAGAAAACATTTGTTCAGCCCTCCCTCCCCCTTGTTGGTACTAACGAAATGGACTAACCACCCCATGCAGTACCTTCCTGTGTTGGTACAAATTAATGAGCTGCTAATGCCCAAACACTACCAGATTCTTACTTCTGATTGGCTGCAATCTGGTCATTAAAGCGAGGTAATTAATGCCAGATTGCACACACAATGCTAACAAACAAACAAAACAACCCCAAACCTGCTTTTCTCCTGCCACAAACAGCGAAACAAACAACACTGACATAACGGCAGCTTTCAAAGGCCAGTTGCAGTTCTGCAGCAGCACCTCAGTTAATGAGTGTAGAGAAAAGGATCCATCTGAAGAAGAAGAAAGTGAAACTCAACAGCCTTTCAGTCATATGAAACTAGCTTGGAGAAAACTCAGAGACGGTGGCAGCCACTTAAGAAGAAAATTCAGCCAAAAATAAATGTACAAAGAGTTCAGTTCAAAATTTCAGTAATATGTTTCCCCCTTGTCACTTATTGCTCAGATTTTGAAAAGTGTTAAAAGCTGGAATGCAAATTTCTACAGCTAATCATTATATGAGTGATCATGACCATATATTTTTGCTCAAGTTTTCTGGCAGTCCCTGTAATCTCAGTCATGATGAACTAATACGACTTACTTGAAATGTCATGTATGCTTCATCATAGATTTAGTTAGAATTTAACATTCTGCAACATATATACCACCATTTTCAATGTCAGCAAATATATTAAAATACAACATTGAAAAAACATCAGCAGCAGTAATGAGAATATTATTAGCATGAGTAACTTCTATTTCTATTGACCAAGTACAGCCACTTTCCTGTTTCTTTCTTTAGCTCAATGGCTTATGATGAGCAGTGTGTTCACAGAATTAAACTCTTAACATATTTTACAAAAATATTACGAATAAATACAGTTAGCTTTCAGACAAAGGATGACTGTCAGGTTCTTAGTATGTAACATAAACCAGAAATATTCTATGTAGTGCTCTGGTTTTGTAATAAGTCATTGTGATAAGGTTAACACTTCAACACAGAACAACATAGAAATAAGAACACCCAAAGATGAAAATTACTTTGCTTATGTTGCTGTATTAGAATTTTATTTGCTAAAGGGTGAAAACAGATTTGCAAAATTCACAGTTAACTTAAAACAATAGTTTTAAACCTTTTATTCCTAGCCCTGGCTGCCTTCAGGAAGGAAAGAACATCTGGTTATTTAAGGAACACAATATGTTCACATTTTCTATGACTTTTGTTTCTAATTGGGTTTTTTAATTTTTTTTTTATTTGAACAACTCTAGTTAGAACTATGTTTTTTAATCACTTTATATTTTTCAACTGCCCTATCTCTGTATCTCTACTTTTTAATTTTGCAGACTTTGCTTTGAAAATTAACAGTGCTCAATGGTTTTAAAAAAATGGAGGATATTGGCCACTTGTGGTATATTAAATACACAGAGACACACCTTCCGTAAATGCTTTTGGATATACAGAAAAAACCTTGCTTCATTTTCTCATTTCACATATACATACTTGCAAAACCCTGTTCTTTCATAAGAAGCTCTACTTTTATATCCGGAAGGACTGTGAGTGCATAGAACTAACTTTCATATAAATGATTGAGGTAATTATCTGTTCAAAGAAATGTGAAACAAATACTCTGCTAAGCAGGTTAACAATATTACCCTATGCAAAGACAACAACACTGATTTGAGGTTTTCATTCTACATTTTCATGAGAACTGGAGCTAGCCAAATGCAGAAAAGGCTTAAATTCAATTATTCTACATTGATCCATACTCAAGCCTATAAAATTAGTATTTCTCAGGCCCCCCTTCAGAGACAGGTGCATTTACTTTTTTTCAGCTATTACTGAGCTCTGTATTTCTCTTCAGTGGCACTGGAATATATCAGGGATGTGGAATATAAAATGTCCTCTCATCCCAGCTGCCAACCAGGATCCTTTAAGTCAAAAGGAGAGTTGCTGCAAGCATTAGATTAATGACAAGCACAAATTACTTTTCATATTACAGTTATTACTGGATAACGCAAAGACTTCTACTGAAGTTTGATTCCACAAAAGGTCAAAAAATTGTGTTTGTCTATCTGTAAGAAAAAAACTCCCCCCATCTTTTAAGTAGAGCTTTCTTTTGACATTTAGCTCTTCTGGTGAGGACTGCAGTGAAGCGCAGCAACCAAAAACCAGTAGGTCCATCAAGCGGAAGTTTAGCTTTCCTGATAGGCTACAAGGCAAATAAGTAAGGAGAAGATATCTGTTATGACTGAGCAAGGAAACAGAAGAAGAAATAATGGATGACATCAGAAGAGCAAACTCTGATTTATCTCCAGAATCAGAAGTTATGGATGGGCAGGCCGTATCAGGTCCATATTAACTACTTCACAATTTATGACAGAATTGTTCCTCAAGAATCTTTCCGTTTTATGTTCATATCACCAACCTCTCAGTCCAAATACCTACATCTTTTCCTTGGTGAGATTATTTGGCATTTAACTATCTGCAAAAATAAGCCTGAAGACAACATATACTAACAAAACTTTAAAAGGCAATTCCTGTTTGCCACTGTCCCAGGGTTTCTGCAGTTCCTGTCCAGCTGAGATTCAGAGCTCCAAAGCGCAGAGAGTGAGCCTCTCCCAGATATTTGGAACAACACTAAACATACTAGATGTGTTCAACAAATAATGAAATAAGCCACTGGACCATGCACCAATCTCCCACAGAAAGGAATGAGAGTTGTCCAACTTCACACATTAAAAAACAAGCAGAATCTTGGAAGAAACGCCATACGGAACAATTCAGCTCTGGCTCAAGAGAGCTAAGTTGCACTGAACCAAATGTAATTTCCCATTAGAAACTGGAAGCTAGTGATAGAGAAATACACAGGAAAACATCAAAGGAGGAAGAAAAATCATTAAACACTGCATTTGCTAATCATCACTTATAAGTTACACTACTGACTAAAATCTCCTTGTCTTTTCTTCCAATCTCCTTTTATCTGCTCAGGGAATAAAGGCAAACTGAATTATCTTTATGCAGATAGCAAAAAAAAAAAAAGGCATTCTAATTTTCCCACTTACACTGGCGCATAATCTGTGTACTGATTTTAGACTCCTAGAGCACCCATGATGTCATGTTGAGTCTTACCTTTCATTCTCTCTGTAATGAAAAATTTTGACAGACTTGGAAAATTTTTATATGTAGGTCTTACACCACACAGCATAACAAGCCACAGTAGGCAGACTCCCATTTCAGAAATACATTGGGTTGAACCAACATATGCTTAAAGACACATAAGTGAAACTTTAAATTACATCTAGGGAAAGATAAAAAACAGGTACTTAAGTCACAGCATTGGAGATATACTTCTTTCTCTGACCAGAAGGTATTTTTTTCTTTCAGAGAGATCTTTTAGAGAAGTTTAACTTCCTTACTGAAGCAAGTCCAGACTTGTTAATGTAGTCTCAACCTAAAGACCCAACGTAAAACAAGAGGAGCTAGAAGTCCCTTTGGGCTCTTTATTCTCTGGAAATCCTAGCTTTCTAACCTTTGGAGTATTTCCCAAGCAGGTAAGTACAGCTCAGAAATGAGGAGCAATCATAATTAATCATATTTAAATTGCCAAAACAACTAGCAGTCTTTGCATGAAAGAGCTTTAAGTACCCATTCACCTGACTGAAGGGAGAACTACCTGAAAGATATGGTAAGATACACATCCACTATTCCTGAAAGGTGTTAAAGGCACACCTGAGAATTTGAATTAATAGAACACCAAGGCCTTATGAGCCTGTCTTCACTCTGTTTGATACAACAGAGTGAGGAGCAGAACAGTGATCAAGCTTCTTTCATGTGAAGTTGATGGGTTTTGCCCCCTTCTGCTGGTAGCATGACTTGTATACTGTCTAGGATGCTTTGGAAGACAGCTGATTAGTAATTATTTTTTCTTTTAACATACCCCTTTCCTAAACAACAGATTACATACTGGATTTAGTTTGATATCGCAGCACAATTTCCCTCCCTCTGTATCTTCCCTCAAAAAATAGTTCTGTCTTGTTTTGCTAAGACAGTACATAAATAAATGCTGGGCAGCTTGATTTCACACTCTGCTGCCTGAATCTTAAGAAAAATTCTACAGATCTAACATTACAAACTCTCTTACACACTGAAAAGATGATATACTTTACTTCTCGTCATGAAAGAAATCTTTGTGCCTGAGAGGAATGAAGAAAGCAGCTGTAAAGAAAGCAGCTGTAAAGAAAGCAGATTTCTGCAAAAAACTGATACAGAAACAAAGAGACATTTTTTTCGTAATCCATAGAAGTGTAAACATTGTTATTGAATGAAATTTTGCAGAAGACAGTCAGAGTGCAGAAGTGATGAATTTTTCACTTTCAAAGGTGACTTGCCTCAAGAGATGAGGGAAATCAGACTTTACGCTGGCAGCCTCCTAATGGGACATGCTCAAAGACAATTCAAAACTGGTAGCACAAATTCTGCTATCTGCCAAAAATCTGAATACTGGAAAGATTATTGCGTACAGCTTTGCCTTAAACATTTTTTCCACCATATTGTGTATATCCAATGTACACTTAATATACACATGCCATTCTAAATCATCAAGAAGTTCACATATTTTGTAGTATAGTTGAGTGTATCAAAAACATTACATTTATATATTTGTACATTTTATTCCTGTGAATCTTTTCAAATTGTAACAGCAGATTCTCAGTTTTAATTGAAAACCATCATGTATCTACTATATATTGGGCATAGGTAGTGCTATAAGGATTAACAATGGTTAATCTCCAGAAATCTCATGAAAAATATTTTACAGACGATATTGCATGACAGTTTCTACACAGCTTACTAGGTTATTAAATAAAATATTAGTTTCAAAAGTATACTTTATAATGAAAGATGTCTGTGCAGAATACCAAACAAAGGAGCATAAACATCTGCAGTTAGCTGAGCTCCTGGAGAAGTTTAGCAAACTAGTAGGACAGCACCCTTTTAAGAGTAAAAAAACTTGTATTCTACTCTTGTTTATCAACTCTTTCCTTCAGCATGTCAAAGAATTTGAAACCATAGTTTAGCCCCCAAAACGCAGGTTGTAATTAACATCATAGCATTTGCAACATTCTATTACAGAGATTTATCTCCTGTGTTTACAAAGTGAGCCTCTCACCTTTGGATCTCGGAGGAAAAGTGCTCTTAGGATAAGGGAGTGAACATCTCCAATAGGTGGATAATGCATCAGAAGTCCCAAACAGGTCTGATAATTACTTGATATCACTATAATGAAAATGAAAAAAAGCGAAATATTACTATGTTGTTTTCTGTAAGTTCATTACAGTTCAGATGCAGTTGCCTTGTCCCACATGAAGGCTCTCAGAACTCAACTTATTTCACAGACATTTGTATTAAGATTCAACTCCAAATTCGGATGCCTAAATTTAGCTGTTTGTTTGTGAGCTGTGCACTAAAACTCCACCAGAGCCAATGGAGGTGGAGGAGATACTGTCAGTGAACAGGAAATGGACACTGATTTTTCACTCACCTGCGGACAACTAACCCTAAGGGTGTTATTTGTAAGGTAAATTCTACTTCCAGTCTTGCTTTTATGACAATTTTGCCCCAATCTGAAAATTCTTTGCTGAAATATCTTTTATCATATTCTTATTTACATATGCACATACACACACACATACATCCGTATGCAAATATAAACTGATGTCAACAAATCCTTGATTTCCAGTAAATCAACAAACTTTTTACAAAATGCTAACTACAAAGGGAAAAAGTTAGATTTTCATTTCAGAAATACTTAAAAGTATAACACCCCATTAATTTAGTAGGATTTTTTACTTATTTGGGAATTTTTAGCAAGTTGATTTTATCTAAACCTGTTTAAGTATACTCCATGGTTCTCTGCTTGCTGTTGTTATCTATTTTTTTTCCAAATCAATCTCATTATGAGTGCAATTATTAAAGATGTCTTTTCAGGCAGGTCTGTGTAAACTACATCATTTCTTTTGCACCATCCAAATCCAGGCAATCCATCTGCCACAGCTGTCAAAGCAATGCCTGTTGCTGATGCTTGCACTGTGAAACATAAAGACAGCCTCCAACATTAATATTGTAAATAAATTTTTAACAAACTACTATTCTGAGAACTTTAGCTGTAGCAACAAATACTTCTAATCAGGCTTCTACACCAGAAATAATCCTTGCAAACATAGAATTATTTTGAATCAATAAAAGACAAAATAAATGGTTGTTCTGTGGACAGAGAGATTTAAATGTTTTACTTTTTATTCTTTCATGTGAATAAGCCTCATATCCTCCTGTACCTTTCCTCCCTCAACAAGAGGATTATGGGGAAAAGATGCAGGACTGGGCAAAATGAATAATTATAATCTGTGTAGGGAACCACTTTATCATCTTCATTTCCGTTGCTGATCCGACAGCTTGTAATTTCATACATCTGCTTTCATTTGTAAAGCACTCACTTATCCTACTCATTCTTTATCAGTTCTGCCTGTTCTTTTCCTATCCTTTGTTTTTCTTGTTCATATTCAGGTACCTGTTTTTTTCTTCTTGTAGTCACAGAGCTGGCATAATGAACACAACACAATGGTCTCAGTCAGAGATCTTTCTGAGAAGCATAATACCAGCACCGCATATTACATAACCAAGCCAATTCTCATGCGTAAATCAAATTTAAGATACTGCACTGCAGTTACGATTATGAGACCTTTTTACCAAAGCAACTAAAAATACTGAAAATGGACAGTAAATTCTACATAATTTTATAAATGATAAGTACTAAGACTAACATTTCTCTTTGGAGCACACCAGTATGTGTTCTATTTTGCAATGGAAAATTGATTAAAAACATTCTTTCTTTATTTCTCCTGGAACAGATATTTGCTGTCTCACTGATACAGAGAAAAGTAAATATTAAAAAATCTAATTGATTTTAATGGTGCAGACTTGAGCTCTGACAAAAACTGGTATTTTCAACCATGAGACATTTACTCTATTAATTTTTTGAAATGTATAATAGAGAAGCAATTGAAAAATTGAAAAAACAATAATCAAACTGTTGGGCCATGACTTGTGTCCCCTCTGCTCCCTAGAATTTATATTTAAAAGTGAATCCATCACTGATAAATTGAACAAAAAACAAAAGCAAAAGCAAAACTTAAATGAGGAAGGTCTGCTAACTTTTATATTTATTTAATCTTTATGGTTTTCTCCCTACATTCACCTCTCCTATTCTCATGTAGAAATTGTTATAGAAAAGAACATCACTGCTAGTGCTCTATTTACTGGAGAATCTTGGGTTAAAGGGATCAATTTGCTGAAACACCTCTTGGTATCTTTCTTTGTTTCAAGAGGGCCAAATGCATGGCCAAATGTATGCTACTATACAATAGCATGGCAGTTTTCTTAAAAATGATGCAGAAGATATCAGCAAAACAAAACAAATTCTCCTTTTCTGAATATTCAGATTGGAATTAAAAGGATTTCTAAGAATCAATTCCAGGATGAAGTTTCTGGAAGGAGACTGCAATACCAATTTCTCTCGTGTCAGCAGTAGTTGGATGGTACTGAAGTTCAAGGGTGAAATACTGTGGCCAGCTGCCTTGTAATAGCCTTGGTGCTTGCCTATCTGTGCTGCTCCTCCACTTATCAGCTTGGCAAGAATCACATCTGGATCCTGCTCTTAGCGTGAATAACAAGTTATCACTTTGCCAAAGAAGAATGGGATCAGTATTTCTTGGGAAAGCAACAGAGAAACTCCTCTGACAGGGAAAGCAATCGTACTGCCTTTAAATACCTGTTATGCAGTAACAACAGATTATGCAGAGGAACAACGAATTGCTTTCTCCTCTGCTTTCGATGAGATAGACTTTTCCCTGTTGGTCCAATAACCATTCCTGGACGCAAGCAGTAGTAAAAAAGGTTGAAAACATGAAAACTAACTGTACCTGTACTCAGTCAAGTCCTAATTTCCTGCCACCTGTCATTTCTTCTGAGTTTCATGTTTGAGGTGGCCAACCCTGTATAGAGATGACTTCCTAACCTAGGAATGGTGGGACTCATTCCCCCTGCTGCTTTACGCATTGCTATGTTCTATTTAGTACCCTTAAATTGAATTAAACATAGATTATACAAACATCTTGCATGATAACAAAAATAACAAATCAACTCCTCCAAGAAGAGGCCGTGGTTTCTTTATTTCTCTTAAAATATTCAGAGTGCCTTTAGATAAGAAAAATATACTCTAATAATGTCCATAGAGGAGCTAGAGACATGGTAAAAATACAGTTATTCAAACACTGATCAGTCAAAATTAGATCCTGGTGTAATAACATCATTAGTTTACTATGCAGAACACGGACAGGTCTTCCAGGTATGTTCATTTTTGTCCTTCTTCATGGAAAGTATATGAAATAAATACCTTTTTTTTTTTTTTTTTGCACTGAACCCTCCCTTCCATTCTGATTTCACCAACAGCTGCTTATACATTCATATTAGTAAAAGAGAAGTAACATATTCATGCTTCTGATTTGACAGATTTTTAAACAAGTTATATTTTTCATGTTTTTTTTTTTTTTTTTCCCCAAAGAATTCCAGAAAATTATTTATTAAAACTCAGAGACACTTCAGTACACAACCCTACACCTGCTTTGTGAGGATTAACACTGCACGGATAAAGCTCTGCATATTTAGTTGTTAAACTGAACAGAGCAGTTTACAGAATGGCTGTATACATGATTATGTATCTGCAGTCTCTAAAATGATCAGGTCATTTCAACTATGTTTTTGTGTATACACAGTAATCTAAAATTCTAAACGTTACCCTCTCCTTTAGTAATACATAGTTTGAGTAACAAAGAATTTCAAAATAAAAATAAAATTAAAAACATAGTAGAAATGCTACTTTCTTAAAATCATGTCCTTGAGAACATAACAAAACAGAAAAAGATCTAGCAGTTCCCAAAACAGCAACTCCTTCCCCATCCCCAAATGTGTTGTTATGATAGAATCTGCATCATTTTTAAACTCTCAAATGCTTTCAGTATTATATTATTATCAGTGCTTATGTTTGATATTTTTATAACATATTAGGAGTTCTATTATTATTCCTATTGTTTCAAAGTTCTAAAACTGAAAGTTTCCAGATGTTTTATTTATAGATGATTAACATCATTTTTTTAAATAACATTTCCTTTCACCAAATAAAGAACAGTTTTTAGAAACTTATTTGAAAATGGTTTTTAAAATATTACAACATCTATTCGAGCTCAAATATTAACAACAATATAAATAGGAGGGAAAAAGGAAACTTTTCTATTACAGATATATATGGAAAGCTTTCTTTTATCAAATCAAAAACTGTGAAGATTTCTGAGCTTGATGTTTACAATATATTCAATGTTATCATATTTATGATTGGGTATTTTTTTTTCACTGTACTACTAAGCTTAGAGTAACTAATTAGGTCCAACTACAGAAGAAAAATATACTTATTTCAGAAAAAGCAAATGTATGAAGTATTAGCTGTCCTGATGAAATGACTTTGCATCTTATTTGAGCACATGTACTCCACTTTAAAGCTATTTATTGCTTTATTTTACTAAATCTGGGGATTTCAAAGAAAAAAGGAAGATTGATTTCATACAGATGCCCATAATACATTTTTAGCTCACATTTTAGTTACCTCATACCGATTCTCACGTATGAGCACCATAAAGTGAAACAACCAACCTCAAAGCAACCTTCCTTTCCCAGAAAAGAGAGGGTGCTTATAGACACATTTCTTAATTATCATTTTTAAAGGGAAATGATGGCACGAAATACAATGCTGATTTTAAGAAACAATTTTACATGCATCTGCACCATGCATGTATACAAAAATTTTTAAGATTATTTCAGTTTACTGCACATAAACAAAACAGATTCAGATTACAGAAAACGACTTGGAATTGGATAATCCTGAAACAAGCATTGATTTTGAAACCTCTACACTGAATTAAATGTCCACCTCTTTGAGAGGAATGTAAGGCAGCTCTAAATGCTGCATGTTTATTAAAAAGCAAACTAAAAAAACCCACATGAAGTCCTATGGCAGGCAGTGAAACAACAGTATGTGTAAAGTACACGCGTGTTATATTTTCAAGATTGGGCCCTAAAATAACAACAACAGAAGTTGAAAACTTTGTGTCCTAGAATACAAAATTGTGTCAAATATGTGACCTTGTTACAAGCTAAAACTTACAGATTGTATATAATTAACACCCAACAGCATGCTAAAGAATTCATATATTTAATGTCAAACATGCATCTTATTGAAAAACACATATTTTGTTGTGGCAAACTCGTATATGGATTTTTTTGCAAAATATGATAGGACAGGAATAAATGCCTTTTAATTAATCATTACATATTTTCTTCCTCCCATTCATAATTATACAAACTAGCAACATTTTTTTACTTTCTCTTTTGTACTAACTTCATTTATTTATTGCTCATCACTAGTCCATATGTGCAAATATCTTCGCAAGTATTTCAGGTATACTGAAATAAAATAAAATGAAGTGATCAGTTTTCTATGCATGGAAAAAATGTATTTTGTAATTGCTACTCATCTCTGCATGTACATTTCCTTCACGACATAACTTGGAAATCTATGAGTCACTGTCTTGTGCATTTTCACATTTTTCAAAGCAGAAGAGCAAAAAATGTATTTCCAGTATCAGAAGATTTACTCAATTCATTGGCTTTGTCAGAAGGTGGAGCTCTATACATACCTGAATCACTGACTGCATAGAAAATCTGCAACTCCATATAAAAACACAGAACTACTCAGAAAACAAACGTGCATTTAACTCCAAGATACAATTTGTTTCATAAATACAGCAGACTGTGCCCGATAACAAATGGCTCCCCTCATAGCATTTGAAAGGATTTTCAGTTTGTTAAAAAAGTCACAATGCAATTTAGCATTTCTTAAGCCCTCTGTTTCTTTGAAAAATGGGTCCGCATTCTTCTTAAAAGATCGTAAGATAGTTGATACTTACAGGCATCTCTAATATATAACAACATGGCTACAAAAATGTAGTCAACTAAATTCAGGGTGATACTGTCAGCAAATAGAGCATCCCACACAACAAGAAGGTCCTGGAGTGGGAATTCACGTCCAAAGAGGAGCCTTACCCATCGCCTGAAAAAAACAAAACAAAACAGAAAAGACATGCTGTATTTATCTGTTTCGACAAATATTGTAAAGCCAGTATACGTATCACAGGATCAACTACAATCCAAAGCATTTCAGCAGGAAATTTTGCAAATTATGAAGGTCTACGAGAATCACTCACCTAATTGTGTTTTTGGAAATGTTTGTGTGTGTCTACATTAAGGGAAGCAATACATTACCAACTGCAAAGGCTTAACTGACTAATACTGTTATGTGGGTGAACCTCAAAAGAAAGAACATATCAATCCTATACACCATATTTTTGAGCATTTGATGTGATACTGATCGAAGATGAAAGTGAGATGATGTTACGCAAGAATAGCCTGGAACAGACAAGCAGGGTGAAGCCAGCGGTTTACGAGAGCCCTGAAAAGCCCACTCAAGTGAAAGCCAGTTCAAGGCAGATGCCAAATAGCAGTAAAAATGGATCGGGTCACACTTGCTCTGAAGAGGCTTCCTCCCTGTTTTTGACAACAGTGTTTCCAGCTCCATGTAAAATATGCTATGGATGCTGTTTTGATTAAACCTAATTTAAATCTTTACCAGATTTAGTGATAATCTGCATATAGACCACACCATTAATTCCTGTTCATATCTCTGCTGTTTCATACCCAGCAAAATGTGAAAATCTATCTTATTAAATGCAAAATTTGCTTGAGACTGGAAGCTTGAGATACAGTAGGAAAAAATAATTTCTCAAGCTTTCTTATTTCCAGTTCCAGCTCTTACACCGACCTTGAGACAGGCACTTCCCTTTCCTATTCCAAACCAGAACCATTAGCTTGGTACCTTTCCAGGTAGCAGAAATTATCTAAAGTTATCTTTGAAAAAGCTACAGAATAGTTAGTAACATTAGTCCTGGAATAGTTATTACAAAATGGACTTAAAAATAATGAATTACATTTTTAGCTGGGATATGCAAATTGCTACGCATGTGGAATCTGTTTATTCAGTGGCAAGAAAAGATTGATTGCAAATTTCTGCTAAGCAAATTGAGTCATTCTGTAAAACTCACAAAATTTTCTAAAAAGGCAACTAGAAATTTCATCAAGATTAGTTTCACTTGTAAGAATTCACGTTTAACCACTTTGGTACCAGAACTCGTTGCTTTAAGGCATCTGCTTTTTTTTTTTCCTATTCCAGTAACAAAAGTTCATTTCTGCGCAAATGAATTCCAACACGTCAGTCAAGTACAAGCTTTTAAGATAGCAACAGTCTGTACAAAGCGACTCTCCCTTACGAACGAAATTGAAAGGGACTGTTTTGTTAGTCAAGGGTTTGTTCATTCAAACTTTTGTACCCCCGATATTGGAACTGTGTGTATAACCCATAAAAATGTCCATGCTACAGATTTAGAGATCACTGTACAGAATATTATGCCCTGCAAGACACATTCCCTTTTAAAAGTGAAAATACGTGACCTCAAAATACAGTTTTATCTAATCCTTATTTTGCTTACACCAAACATTTCTGTTCTATAGTCTTGTAACTTTTTATTTTAGCATAGTAATTATAAAGGTCGCAATATTAGCTATGATAAAACTCAAACTCTGATCAACCCCCCATCCTATGAGAGCTCATTTTCAGGCCTCAAAAAAGAAAAGTCAGAAGAACTGCTAACAAAAAAGCAGGACTTATCTAGTACATTTAATACCACGTCTGTTCTAGCCAAGGGATTTTACCATACAGCAGCACATTACCCTACAGTGCCTTGCCTACGGGAGACCATTATCCTATGGTGACACAAACATTACCCAAACTCTGCGTGAAGCCTATTACTTGCATTAACAACCCCTCCCACCTGTAAAACCTCAACTTTCATGTTATACAAACTGTTAGGAAAGAAATTGCAGCTAAGCTTGAAGCATTTGAACTGACTTTGCCTGCAACTACCCAAATCTCACGCAGAAAGAAGCCTTGCTAAAAGTCTAATACACTTCAAGGGAAAAAATACACCATGGTGTAATGGGATTTGTTATTAGTCTTTTATTAGAAATCTCTTTTGCTTCTTTACTACTTCATTATGCAGTGTTAATCGTTTGTAGATGCAGGTTTATTCTGCTCTAGCAGAAGTCATTCCTTTTTTTCTCCTGCTTTTATACTTTCTCCTGGGAAAATTAAATCTCAGTCCCCAGAGGTACCATGTTTCACAGATGTAGGCTGCTGAAGAACAACTGGACTTCCTTTTGCAACTGTAATATTACTGTTAATTATTTCAATTCTCCTGTCCTAAAGGGAGTAAGCAACTCATACTGCTGTAAATGCATATATACTAGCTGTTCTCTTATTTTCTTTAGCAGCATTTAGCTCACAGAATCTATAAACCAAGGACCCCATTGCCTATGTGAACCATACTGCCATAAGACAGGACTTAATCAGCTTTTATATTCATAAAAAGGGTTCCTAATTCCTCAAAATAAGTGTTCATACTGGAAAGCTGTCTTTCAAACTAACACAGTTTTATTGCTTTTACAAATATTTGCAGAGAATTTCAGACACACTTAATAATTGCATGGGACATGATAAACCTTTTTTTTTTTTTTTAGATGGCTGTCTGTGCTTTAATTATTGTTCTGTCCTTGCCTTACATCCATTACACCTGCGAACAGTGAAGCTCACAATAGTGTACCTTTAATAACATGCAATAGTACAATAATTCATAATTTACCAGGCATCCTTAAATTCCTCAAAAAGCACAGATACTTTAAAGCTATAATATAGAAAGGTACCACCACCTACACTGTAGAATATGTAACTGTATCTTCTACTTATAATTCCCATTCAATTAAACCAATATTCTCAAGACATCAGTAATTACTAGCAATAGCTAATGATTCATTAATGACCTTACAATACAGAGAAAGCAGGAGAAAACTGTGCTCTAGTAAAGCCATTAAAGAAGGCAATGATCCAGCCTCACCAGTTTTAACTACAACCACAACCATTTTAACTGAGGCTTATTGGACAATTCTTCAAGCACTGATAAGGTTAATTTAAATCTGTAGACAGCTTTATCGTTACAAATATTTAGTTGGTTATCTTCTATTTTCAGCCATTTATACTTTTGCTAAATTCAGTCTTCAGTACAATGTCCACCCCAAGTGTCTGCTCAAGGCTTTTTTTTTTTTTTTTCACAGATACTTTTCAATAGAACAAGGTTAAAAAAATTCTGCCCATGCTTAACTTACTTTTTCCCCAAACAGTCCATTAAGAAGATCTAAAATCAAAGTAATTATGTCTCTAGTATTTCCTCTTTGCTGTGTATATTAAAAAAAATGCCCAAATTTGAAAACTCCTTTGTTGGCCTAAGTTCAGGAGAGCTCAGGTTTGCACAGAGCATGTTCTCCTTCTTCCTAACCCTCACCACTGACCCACCGGTGCATCTGCTGTCCCTGCACAGAATTCACTGTCCTGCACCCCAGCTGCTTAGGAAATGGCAAAGGTGCCATCCACCTCCCATGGCTGATGGCACGTAGCAGTTGTGCCAGAGGAGGATGCTGGTCCTCTGGTTTCTGATGCTTGCAAGACACACTAGGGGAAGGCTTCTGGAGAAAAGGAGGGTCAATAGGATTTTGCAGGACGTCACTTCATTTTCAGTGCAAGTTTTGTTGCTTTTTTAAATAAGAAAATCATTTAAATGGATTAACCATTGAAAAGAACACCATCTTATCCAAACTAAGCATTCAGAAGCTGAGAAATACCAACATTAACATCAGTTTACAGTTTACTGACTGAGAAAATTATATCTAGGTTCTGTCTCTTTATAAAAACTCTGCCATGAATTATGTTCAAGCAAACATTTGTATCCAGCGCAATTTACTATGTAAAGTCACGGTCAATAATTTAGGAGAAAGGGTAGGCACACTTTAGCTGTGATCTGCTTTTATGAAAATAAGATATGGAGCAAGGATGAGGAGCAACATTTATATAATGCATTCAAAAGAATTTAAGATATACGGAAAATCAAGAATTACGCAAGTAATACTTCGGACAAGACTCAATGCCTGTGCCATGTTTTCAGAGGTCTGCAGCAGGCAGGGCTACCGCAGGGGCTGGAGCAGGGTTGGGTAACGCTTGTATGGATGAGAAGGAAGAGCAAACTCAGCTGTAAATGCACAGCAAAAGCACCCTCGGAAGAGGACGTGATACCGAAACTGTCCCTGATTTCCTAGTTGCCAATGTCAGCCTGAGGGGAGATGGGCAAGTTCAATCAGGATGAGCTTCTGAGGCATGTAAGATAGTTTACTTTCTTTTAATGGCATGAAGGGGACCAACAAAGACAAGCTTTACCAACATTTCAGATTAGACCTGTTACACAGTCCATTGCTCCAGTGTTCTGCCTCCTTTCTTAATAAATCTTGTTTTTATTAAGACTCCTGTGGTTTCATACAGTTCAGGGATTTTGTACAGAATGTCCTAAAGAGATTAATAAAACCTTCAAATGATGAAACAAGACAGCAAAGGAGACATGCCTGAAGTATAACTGTAATGTCTTTTTTTTTTTTTTTTTTTAAAGGGGATCCTTCCTGCAAGAGTCTTGTTGGAAGAGCAATACTGCTCACAATGCACGAGAAACTCTTAATGAGCCCAGAGAAGAAAAAAAAGCAGAATTGCTAAGTGCAACAATTAACAGAATGGCATTTCTAAAATAAATAAAGCCCTACTAAGATTCAGCATTTTGTCAGAACTGAAAGAAGCATGTGAAATCCCAATAAAGCCAAAACATTGGCATAAGAAGTTGTGTTGGAAACTCATCAGGCTTTCAGAAACTTCTGATGTGTTCAGTCTAAATGTGTTGGAAAAAAAAAGAAAAAAAACCTACACATTTCCAATATGGATTATATGGGTTTCAATCTCTACCATAGTTTTTTTTCTGTCAGAATATTTAAAAATAAATAATAATGATAATAAACATTTGTTTGTTAATATAAATCTAATCAAATTTAGCCTCAGTGATGAACAAGAATACTGAACATAGTACACTTTATTGCCTTCTTTCCACTACGGAAAATATTTTTGATTTGTCCTGTTGAGAATTCCTGCTGTTCTCCATATCCTGAAATAAATTTATATTAATTACTTTATCAAACAGACATTAGCCTGTCTCTTTAAAATAAACACCTTTAACTTTATATTTACAAATGAATTATTTGACATGAGCATCAAATTGTTATTTAGACTCCCATTTGGTTTCTTTAATATTACTAGCAGAGGTTACTCAGCCTTGCATTTAAGAAAAAAAAAACTATCAGTTTTTGGAAGACACTATGTATTTCCTTATTAGAGAAGGTTTTCCTTTTAAAAAAGGAGATCTTTTAATTAATAATTATTCTAATAATTATCTCCCTCTCCTTGCCGTAATTTACCCTTGTTGACAAAAGCACTTACTGCTGCCTTAAGTCAGACCAACTGTAATACACTCACTCACAGGAATATGCTTAATGAAAAATGTGCCACTGCATCTCACAGCAGTAATGCTTAAAATTGTTGGGAATAGGCTACAATAAAATTATTGAGCCTATTAGCCTGCTTTGGGTAGGTTTCTGCTGCAGTTCTTAACTAAGTTTATACGACCTGTTTTGGCATCAGTGCTGCCCTTGGTGTCAGACCTCCTGTTGCTGCCACTGTCCCCTACCCCTGCTGCCACCCTGCAGCCACCTTCTGGGGTGGTACCAGCAGCTACTGCTGGGTGCCTTGGGCATGTTCACCAGAGATGGAGGTACCCCTGCTAGAGGGATAGTAATTTCCCTTCATGTTCTTGCAGTGGTTTTCCTCCTTGATGGCTCTCCTCCAGCCTGCTGTATTGTTCTGAATGGTGACAGTCCTATTTTGCTCTTCTGAATTTGTTTTGGGGGTTGTTTTGTGCAAGTTTATGGGAATCCACTCAGTGGATTTAGAGAACTCAAGTTCTCTAAAGGCAGGAATTCAGACTAATTGACCTTATAATCTTGGGTTACTGTCTTCGGTATGCAATTTATTTCATTGATCCTCTTTGTCTAAATCTCCAATAATATGACTGACTGAAACAAGCTTTTAAATTACATGTAATTGGTTCACCTTTTCCTTATGAAATGTCAACTTTCTTTTGACTTTTTTTTTTTTCCTCTAGGAGAGTTCTAGTTTCTTTGTACATTCAAATTCTTTTTAAAGAGGTAGTTTTATTTTTACATTTTGCTAATGGTTCCCACATCAAATTTGCTATAGTCCATTTCTGGAAAAGCCTGAACCTAAATTTATTTGTAACAGTAATTATGCAGTAATACATTTTAAGAATACGACTGTTTTCATTAACAGTTCTGCTCTCCATCAGTTTTAGCTTGCTGTACTGGACAGGCTAGATTACAGATACTCCACTTCATCCTTCTAACATTTTCAGAGGTTATTTTGTTTTTTAGATACTACAGGACTGAAAGTCTGTGGAATAGGAAAGAGTAAAAAAAAAACAAAAACTCTCTCATTAGCATGTTCAACTGATTTGAAGTGATTTGATTAGTATCATAAAGAAGCCTGCAACTGGCTTTTCTATAACACTGAAAACTTCAAAAACAGAGCTAAGAACTTGAATATGAAGAGAAACAACAGAAACAAGTTATCCACTTTTTTCAGTGGGAAAGATGGGAGGTTTGCACTGAAGGTAGCATTTAATTTAACAAAACTCTCTGCAGTAGGAGGAGTACATTCCCACTTCAGGTTCCTTTCCATTCTTCCTAAACACAAGGTAAAATAATTTCAGTATTTCACATACACAACACTTTATAAAGGCATAGTAATTAAAAGCTACTACAAACATTGTATTGACAATGATAACCTGTGTTTGCAGTAAATACTAAAGACATCACATCCAGTTACTGGACTATAAGAATTTACTGACCAGTTTTTACTGTGGAGAGTGGATAAAATTGCTGTACTCCGATAGATATCTACAACAAGAATAACCGTAATAAAATAATGAACAAGTTTCAGCCATTACCGAATTTTTAAAAGAAGTGCTAGACACTTGTCAAGATTTTTTTTCTTGTCAAGATTTGTTTTCACACTGACAACAAGTATCAAAGATCAAGGTTACTCACCCATTTTTGAAATGTAGGCCAAAATACAGAAGTAACAACATGAAGGATCCAGTTGTTATACTATGATTCATTTATAAATTATCTGCGCTAAATTGTGCTTTTACTCATTGTAAAAAGACTGAAGAATACTGCAGTGTTTCTGCAAAACAACTAAATTTTAACAGCTCAGGCAATATCCAGATTTCAAAAACAAGGTTTAGTATGATACTATTACGGTGATAAACTAGGAAGACCAGAGGGGAGTGTTACAGTCTACTGGAAAAAAACCCAACCACCTTTTCAAGTCAATGACAAATCATTAAGTGCAAGGACTCTGGGACTACATCTCTGTTACCTACCTAAAAGCATAATGCAATGACTAATATCTGCACTCAAAAGAGAAAAATGCAGGGACATGAAGGTGTGCCTACTGAATTCTTACTGCTCTTGCCTCTATGCAATTCAAAGCTCCAGCACTAAATACTGATGACGCATGTACATTTTGTTTTGAAAATCACTGCAGAGTAGCAAAAACATTTTCTTTTTTTTAACAAAACTAATTACAGGTGAATGATTTTAAACACTATTTGCTGCAGTAAACCTATTGAAACAAAAGAGGCACTTCTAAATTAGTGAAGTTCCTACTGATATCAGCTATTAGCAATTAGGAACTCCACCCCCCAACTTTTCCATCTTTCAACAGCAATGATTAAATTTGGTTTTAAAGTGGAGAAATTATATTAGAAAAAACAACTCTCAGTGTTGTAATTAAAGCACAGTTCTTAAGATGATAAAATAAATGTGCTAATAGCTTTATCCATTGATTCAAGATGTACGTAGTAGCTTTAAAAGATATCTCTCTTTAAAAAAAGAGAGAGATTTAAAATCTCTCTTTAAAAGGAATCCTACAATGTTTCATGTCCCACAATGTTAAATCTCCTATAGAATTACTACTTGTCTCTGTAGAATCTACTGGGCAAGACTTAACCTAAAAGACAACTATTTTAAAATAAGAGGGAGATAGAGCATTTTTTAAGAATTTTAAAGTAAACAAGAAAGTTTTGATCAAATATTATGAAGTTTCTGTTTTCATATTCTACCTTGGAGAGTTCCCTATCACAAACATTAACTAAAATGCCTCCTTTGTCCATAAAAATCTGAAATCTACAATTGAACCACCTTTCTGTTACCCTGTATTGCTGTTATAATAAATTAACTTTTTTTCTGGTGTGCTAAATAAAAATTACAATAAAAATTTCAGGAGGTTGAACTTCTTTTAATTCTTCAAGTATCTGCCTACATGCAGCAATGCAGTTGCTATTGGAAAACATGCTGTATTCAAGCCATCAAGGCAACGTGCTCAGACTACCACCAGCTTATCAATCCACAAGAGTCTTTTTTTCTTTCTAATGCTGATTTGGTGTTACGGAGGCCTTAGTTGATAATGAAGACACAATTTAAGGTTTTCATGGTAAAATTAGGGATGATAATATATCAAAGAATAAGCATTATAAAGTAAAATGCTAGCTTTAAGCTAATTAAATTATATATCAGATTGCCTACTTTATCTCATAAAACTGCATAAATATATGTCAAACATATCTGAACTCAAAGTACACGACCTTTACAAAGTGATAATCTTCCAGTTAGGCTTCAAGCATAAGAAATTGAAATTGTGATACTTTGATATGAAGAATACAAACAACTTATTCATATATTGGCAGCCATGCCCAGAGAAAAACGTACTTAAATATCACTAATGAAGACTTCACTAATATCAGCAAAATCTTACTACGCATACCTTTTGTAAAAACCTGATTTTAGTATTTGGTAAAGTCCTGCTAATTCTACTGAATACGAACCCAGGTAAAATTATAAAAGAAAAATAATTTCCTTGCCAATGAACTGGCAAGAAAATGTGTAGACGCTACAACACCAAAACAGCTGCAACAAATGCAAAAAACACTAGATAAATACTTATTCTGTGCATCCAGAATTTTGTTTGGGTATCTTCCATGAATGACTGGAGCACCCAACTTTACAGCAACGTTGTAGATAAAGGAACTCTACTGGAAATTCCATGTTTGGAGTTGGTACCCACGGGGAAAGACCACCTCCAAGGCATCCCTCAGTGCAGAAAGAATCCTGCACTCTGTTAATTCTTCCCATCACGGTGTATGACATATTTCAGAGATGCTTTCCCTTTGAGAATCAAAATTAAACAGCAATAAACCTAAAATGGAGAATTCCTACCTGCTACCTGAACTGGGACTTATTTCTGCAAACCTCTTTATAATTAAGTATACGACATTTCAAAATCTCTTGGTGGCTCTCCACCACAGAGAAGAAATTTATTTATTTTTTAAAACGAGGAGAGAAGATTTATATCATCACTGAATACAATATTACATCTATTGTACACTCTAAAACTAAATTAAGAGGCTGTTCAGAGGCCATACATGCAGCAGTCCATTTCAATCTATTAGTCTGGCTAAATGTCTTCATACATCCAATGAAGGGAGTCATCATCATCAATCTGCCAGTTTTAGTGACCAGTCAACTACACGTTGATGCATGCAGCAAGGAAACACAAGCATTTCCTCCCTGCTGTCATACCTCCGAACGTAAGAATCAAGCAAGGCTATTTCAACAGGCAGCACACAAGATGTTGATTTATCTGCTTATTACAAATAAAAATATTAGAATCACCACTTTATTTAAGACCTTAGTTCAAAGGCAGAATATAAGTTTGGAGCCTGATTCCATTATCAAGGCAAATAAAGAGTATGGTAATTATAAGTAGTGCAACTGTTTACATTCAGCAATACTGATATATTAAGACATAGACAACTAAACCAGAGTTTTAGTTTCTCCCACTTGAAAAAAATAGTAAAACAAGCATTATTTTTGTATATTATATAACTGCACTTGTGAAATTCTTTGCCTCGTAAGTTAATTGCATCATTGTGATATCCAGAGTTTTGCTTTCATTTAAACTGTTAAAAACTAAACAAAACAAGAAAAAAACAACACACACTTTGAAGTTCTTGTATCCTTTTTGTACATACTTAAAACAAGTCATTCCACATATTAGTTACAAGAATAAGAGATTCAATTTTTGTGGAACAAAGTACCTATGACTGGTGGAGTTTTGTGCTGTGTAGCTGCAGCCGTGTGGGAATAGTGCGTTTTTAAGAGATGCACAAGGGGCTTAGTGGTCTCATTTAGCTACCTATGTGCCCCTGCAGAAGCCCTGCTAGCAATAAAACACTCTGGTAGCAAACAGCTAATTCATTAATTAACTACAGTATTTGCTGGAAAGGAAAGCACTAAACAACGCAGCACACAAAGTGCAATTGTGGTTGTTCCAGGTCCCTGTCTGCAGTATGTGTGGCAGAGGCAAGCAATGCCTACGCTGTTTCTAATTATTCCAATTATCATGGCACACTATGAAAACTTGATTAATAACACTGAAGATATTGTTGTGGCAATTAGCCATATGGTTGTGGGACTTTATTCTGTCACGATTTAGCCATTAGCATCTACTTATGTTTGTCAGAACAGTGCATCCGTGACAAGTTGAAGTTCCGCTCACCTTGCCGAGTCCCCTGTGAGCAGCACTAGAGAACTGTTTATTCCTGGGAGCCCCTCGCCGGAGTAAATTTTTCATGTGGCATCCGGTCTGACTGGGGACAAATGTCAAGTAGCTTATGTGACGACCCATCAAGCCAGGCTTGCTTCGCAAAAGGTGCCTAGTAAATGGCTTGTCAAGGCAGGCTTCTTTCAGAGGAGGATTTGACCAGTAAAATTAGCGTCAAATGGCTTGTACTGAATGTTTGCGATGGTTAACCGTTCAGACAGCACGCAACTACCATTATTTAGACATGATGAAACGTTCTATTATGATTTTATACACCTATGAGTTACATGTTACAGTATGCTTGAAATGTATAGCTCGAAGCAGAGGGACCGTGGGGCAGCACTACTGACACACTGGTCAGCAGAGCTGACAGGTACACAAACTGACGATACTACGAGCCATCTTCTTGAAACACACAGTATATAGTGCTTATTTTAATTGCTCTTTCTTTTCATTTTGTGGTCAGAATAATTGCTCTAAGTTTCTCTCTAACACACAAGGAAAAGGTTTAAAAATTCATTAATAACAGGAGGCTTTTTCCTCCTGAAAATAGTCTCACCACTTCTCTAGCACTGCAAATCAGCACAAATGTACTTACATCTACACATCACTCAAAATCAAAATGTTTGCAATCAAAGACAATTCCAAACTTAACTAGTTGTCCACAGTTAGGATTCAACAAGTTAGTCCTTATTAAAAAACAGCAGGAAGCACCAAAGAATTAGCATCTGCTGCAGAGGGATGCTATGTACAACTGATGACAGTATGCTTACATATTTTGGACGTGAAAGGAGGAAGCAATAACTCAAGTTTGTAGAAATGACAGTAAAATGACACTATGAGTTATGCGTGTAAGAAGTTTTTCTAAAAGCACAGAACTTCAAAAAGAACCATTTTATTTTAGAAATTCACCTGCTACTGTTAAAAAAGAACAATAAGAATTTTAAGCTGGTACTGCTACTCAATATTTGGATCAAACTAGGAGTTAAAATTATATCATCCACATCCAAAGTGAAATCTTATCCACACCTGCAATATGGGAAGATCAGATGAGACCACAGTCCTTTCCTCCTGGCCTAAGTCATTCTCTGCCAAATCTCTGTGTTAGGAAGACGTTCTGTCCTAAACAGAGATTTGAGAGTTTGGGTTGTCCTGAGTGTTGAGCACACATTCATTGACACCCACATTTTGTCCTGGCCATATGGACATCAAAAGCCTTACAGCAAGCCATGCTTTAAACAACTCTTGTGTCCAAACTCCAGTCAATGAAGTAGAAGACAGTGGAGGTTGTTTCTTCATTTCTATCTTATTTACACAGGTTTATGCATTGTCAGGAACCTTCTCCTGTGCATATGTAGGTTTCTGATTATCCTTGGCATTGCAAACTTGGCCTGATCTTCTCAACACTACTTCTGTCTGCTAATTCATTGTTTTGGTTTAACTTTTATATATAGACCAAAACCAGCCACAGTGAAAGATGTGACAAGTTTTACAGTTTTCTCTACCTCAGACAGGTGCTCAATTTCAGAAATCAGAAAAATACTCTTTATTTTTTTTATTTTTTATTTTTTACCAAATAGATATGTTCCTTCAGAAAGGAACTCAAGTTTCAGTTTTCTGTGTGCTTCTCACCAATTTTGGGGTAGAAAAGGGACGTTAAAAATCCCTCTGTCTGGCAGAAAATCTGTTGCACACTTGGACAGTTCAAATAATAGACTTCTCAAAATAACAAATTTGAATTCTATTGTCTTCCTTAAACTTTGATCTGTTTCCTCAAAACTGTATTTGAACATTTGTGCACAAGGGACATTTCAGGATTGGTTTCTGGCAGCATGAAAATGGACCTGACATCCTAATCCTCTGGCTTTTCCTACGACTGGCAAATGCAGATGGGGAAAGTGTCAGTCTGATTGGGTAGAGGTGAACGCCTGCTTCATTGGAAGCATTTCCATGAATGCAGGTCGACTCTTCTGCAGGCTGCTCTTGAGCTTTTAGAGAAGCAGAGATAGAGGGGAGGGATGTGATCAGAAGCAGGATAAATGATCCATAAGTCAAGGTATGAAAAGGAAGGGCTGAAGGCTAGCTGTATCTAATGGCTAATTTCTCTGACCATACTCTTCTATGCTCCAGCACAATGATGCCACAACATAGCTGAAGGGTAAGAAGACAGAAACATGCCTGGTGCTGCATCTGTTCTAGTGCAGCCAAATGCATTTGTCTGCTAAAACAATATATCATCCCAGGCAGCGCAGTACCTAGCGCTGGAAACCACCCACCAGACTGACTGAAGTTTACAGGACCAGAGTGGTATATACTCTCAAAACTGATCTCACCAATTCTTGATAATCTCAACAGTTCCTCTAGGCCTTCTCTTCTGAATTCTTACTCCTTGTTGCTTGGGATGTAAGTGATGTTTCATTTGAAGGAAATTACTCCATTGAGTATTTAGTTGTCTGTGACAGGTAGAATGCATACTTTGAGGGGGCGGCATCTATCTCTGTCAGTTGAACCAGGCTGTGAAAGCACTTGCCAATAATCGTTATCAACTTTCTTACTGCCTCAGATGGTATTCCACAATCTTAGATAGGTAATTCCATGCCTGCTTGGAAAGTGTCATCGTTCAGTATACCAATCATTTAAAGATTTTACTTTCATTCAGAACTTACCTGGCCTCCAAAGGATCTGTTCCTAAAGAGTTTAGCGAGCTTTTGATGTCCAGAGAAGGCTGACTCAGCAACAACTCTGACAGAATCACAGAATCATTTAGGTTGGAAAAGACCTCTAAGAACATCAAGTCCAACTGTTACTCTAGCACTGCCAAGTCTATCACTAAACCACGTCCCTAAGCACCCCATCTACACATCTTTTGAATACCTCCAGGGATGGTGACTCCACCACCAGTTCCCTAGGCAGCCTGTTCCAATGATCCACAACCCTTTCAATGAAGAATTTTTTCCCCACTATCCAACCTAAAACTCCCCTGCCACAGCTTGAGGCTACTTCCTCTTGTCATATTGTTTGTTGCTTGGGAGAAGAGGCCGACCCCCTCTCCCCGCTACAACCTCCTTTGAGGCAGCTGTAGAGAGTGATAAGGTCTCCCCTAAACCTTTTCTTTAGGCTAAATAACCCCATTTCCCTCAACCGCTCCTCATAGGACGTATTCTCTAAACTTGGATTAGAGAATTTGAAAATAATTTTCCAGATGTGGGCTATCCTTGCAGCATTATTTTTTGTGTGTATGTGTTAGAAGCTCCAAGTTTGAGATTCATACCCAAATGTTCAAAGAGGTTTATACTCTAAGATCTTACCTATACTCGAGGGAGACAACTTGTACCACAAAAACGATTGGACTGATCGCATTCTAATTTCATACTTAATTATCTGCTGAAAATCATCTTCAGAAAATACGTATCTCAGACTTCACTTTGTCTCTGTGAGAATTTGTGGACTCTTAGGAGGTTTGTTTTTTTTTGATTCTGTTCAATCTTTAGTAACAAATATGTCTCGTCTAATGCAGCATCAGCGTTAGGAATGCACTTCATGAGGACGGTAAGTACTGAGAATAAAAGAAGTGAAACCACATCCATCTCTGGAAAGCAAATGTAACCTGCAGGATGAGGCAAAAATTTAGGCATCAGGAGACACAGTCATAGGCGAATTATTGTCCTATATCATTTCACTCTCTATGGAAGATAAGTAAAATAACTTTTCATCAAGCACTATGTATCACAATCTTTGTCAGATAAGTCTTTCAATTAAAATGCAATATTTCAATATTGTGATAAAAAATATGAATAACCTTTACATGAATACTAAGATGTATAAAATGATGGTTTTGTGCACATCAAATCCATTGGCTAAGATTTTTATGTATAAAGTACATTCTTTTCTTAGCACTACCTAAAGTGAGTGAGAGTAATATTTATCAATTAACCTATTGGTATTAGAAAGCAACAAAAGGTCTTAACTTCTGATTTTGAATTTGTCTCCCAGAAATGCAAATTTTATTGAACTTTTGTAATTAAATTTTACATACACACATGGAGAAAGGAAGACACTGCATACCTGAGGCAAGAACTGTGCATGATATAGGACGGATCTTTTACTGGCAAAGAGGCCATTTGGACGCTGATTGGTCATTATGTTTCCTTATTTTAGAAAAAAAAAACAGTTTGGAAATAATAATAATAAACAAATAAATAAATAAACAAACCACAATGAAGAGATGGCAGTTTTATGGCACACTATAGTTTCTTTCAACCTTATCTTCCAAAATCTGTAGATAATTTCTATCCCAAAAATCTGAAGTCAAAAATCACCTTACCACAATTGACCCTCTACTAAAAAACTTTATTCCACAGGTACCAAATACTTTTCAGATTCATTGGCTGATACTACTAATTAACTCAATATATAAGCAATAATATATACCTTATATATATGTGTGTATACATATATATATACACACACCTTGAAGTATGCATTGTTTGCATTTGGTCAGCAATTCTAATGAACACACGTGTAGTATAGAAGCATTTTTACCCCAATGTCTCAGAAAACTTCCTGAAGTAGTAATGGTGAATCTTTTTAATGTCCAATGTTAAATTTATTTAAAAATACATTTGTATTGTTGCAGCCAGACAAGCTCTACTGATGCTGAACTATCACTGGAACTACTAATTTACCATCATTGCCTTAAAACTACACATCTTGCTACAGAAAGAGACAAACCAAATCTTTAAAGTGATTTGATTGACTTTTCTAAGCCAGCTGGAATTTATACAGGGCAAAATAGTTCCCTTTGTTGAGGTTTTTAAGGTTATGCCCCTTGTATAACCTTTTGACAACAAATCCCCTTCAATTCAATGTTGATAATGAATATTAAAACTCAAAGGCATTGAACCAATTGCTGTCAGTTGTGCCATTGCACAGATATATGCAAAACTATTAATTAGGGGAAACTCAGATTTACTGAGATAGTAAGTAAACTCTTAATGGCAAAGATATAGGTGACTTGGGTGCTAATAAACTTATGCACCCTGGATGATTAAAAACAGGAGTGAAAGGATGACAACAATATGTTCTATCGCTATTAGCAATTTTGTACTTATTGATGATGATGCAACTGAGACTGGTGTAACTGCAAGCATGAAATGTGCTTCCAGGAACCGAGGCTGGAGGAAGTGTTTTAACTGAGCAGGCACTACTCAAATAAGCCTCAATCTGCACTACAAATTATGCAGAGCTCTGGTTCAGAGTACAGTATCAACGAACTAGTGCCTTTAACCGAAGAAGACACTACCTCTGTGGAGTTTAATGCCTTTTCTATTGTATAGCTATACGTATAACACTAACATGGTATCATTATCATACCAAACGGCTCCATTCTAGTTCACTCAAGGCAAAGAAGAATGATGCTTCAAAGCTGAAATTTAAACACCACTAAAACTCAGGAAATGCATAAGCCCAATTCTCGTCACATTGTAAAATCCCAAATTCTGCATACACGTCTTCTTTAGTTCTGATTTTCAGGAAAATATGCATAATTTTAATATTAATGTATATCAAAATATGCATCATAAAACATAGCAGATGCATGCAGACAATTAACATATTGTATTAACTTCTGCATTTTTTACTCTTTATTGAATCCTCTTATTGAATTAACTTTATTTTGCATTTCCTTTGTTTCCCTGTTACTACCATAAAAATGCTTTGTTTTTACGAACACTATTACAAATAGTTTAAATTGGACCAATTCACTTATCACTGGGGTGAACAACTGAGGAGGGGTCAGCACATACCTTTACTGCAAAAGTCAATTTTCTGCTAGACTGAGTCAAGAGAGCAACATAGCATCTGTTTGTATTGTTCTGTATCGGTAAATGAAACTTTTTTTTTTGAACAAAAGCTTGGTATTTGCAAAAGCTGTAAGACTGTGGAGACCATAATCTAAAATCATGAGAGCCACAATTTTTATGACTACAATCTTCTTTTCCTGGTGTTCAGGCTGTGGTTTTTGGGTGGATTGCGCTGCATGCGTTCCAATGAGACATTTACAATCTCCTTTATGCAAATTACCCCAGCAGCTGTTTAAGAGCTGTGGTTGTCAGACCAGGCGAGGAGAATGTGATTTGGTATGTCACAAATGGGGCAGGGCTTTATTAGGCTCTGCTAGAAAGTTTTAGCAGATGCGTTAGCACAGATTCAGTGTGATCTTTTAACCCCATTATAACTTTACTGCTTATGAAGAGGAAAACGCAAAAAGCTCCCAAATACTACGGGAATTCTTGAAATAGGCACAATGCCTATTTCTGAATTAAGTGTAAATAATAAATGTAATCTTATCATTCACAGTGGTAAAACTGTAGTTTTTCCCAAAGAAATTGTATGCAGCTAAAGGAGTTTTCTTGGGGAAAACCCCATCAGTAACACCTTTCAGACTAGGAGAAAACTTTATGAGTAACCAGTGCAGACAGACTGTTTTGATCCTTTAAGAATGACTCATCATGAAGCAAATGCTACAATTTACCGGTATAAACATTAAGATCCTTTTGTAAGACCAGTTGAAAATGCTACATCTGGATTAACACTGGATATCCGTGATCAGGAAACAGACGCCAAGATCCATAGACAAATCTTTTAGGATTGGAAGATAGCTCCATTTCATTTAATCCACTTCCCCGTGGTTATGAGTTAATGTGTTATAGGGTTGTTTTTTTATTAAGATTCATCTTGTACCAATGTTTCTTTTTCTTCTTATGATTGTCATCATGCAGTTTCTGAATCTCACTCTTACAATAGCTAGCAACCTTCTGATGTTCAATATATAAATCTGATGCAATTTTGCATGAAGTTCCTTTTGGCAATGTTGTCCAACTCACTCTCTTGCCTGATATTTATTCCCTGACATATTTCTAGAGACCACTCATATGATCTCACCTTTCAATTCTGTTTGAATTGGCTACATAAGTCAAACTCTCTTATGCTCCTCTTGCAAATGGATGATGATAAGAAAGGGGAAGCTCAAAGCTAGCAGCTATACTTCAGCAGTTTGGATTCATCTTTCTTGAATACAGTTAACCAGAAATGTATATGGCATTTTGGATGAAGTCTTACAAATAAGATGGTACACAGTAGAAAGGCATCAAAACTCTCTTCTCTCTTCTAGAAATACTGGTAGCCTGACAGCATGTCTTTTACATATCTTATCAGCTTAGTGGCTCCTAGACATTCAATCACTCACTTTCATCCTGTTATTGTTCCCTTTCACCTGGGGAAGTAAAAAATACAGACCCCATTTCTTCTGCTCTATTAATTTGTATTTAATCAGTTATGTCTCATTTGGCTGGGTGGGCAAATATCACTCATATTGCCACCTAGTGTCATTATATAACATAAAGCTATATTTTGAGAGAAAATTATTCTTCAGCTTTTAAGCTTTTGTAAAAATTCCTCAGAATAGTCCAGGCTTAGTTTTTTAAATGCCAATAAGCTGTAAATTCTAAGTCCTTAGAAGAATAGTCTGACCAGTCCTTCTCTGAATCTATTCAAGGACTGATAGTTGGTAGATTTTTTTTACATAAATATCAAGGTAAAATACTTCTAAATATAAATATATTTCATTTTAGCTTTTTTTTTTTTTTTTTTTAATTCCAAATATAACTACATCTGTCTGCTCTTCATTTAATGCTAGTTACAGCTTTTCTTTAAAGTTGCTGAACAATTTGGGTTAAAAAAAAGAGAAATTCCAAAGGTGATGACTTGGAGTAAAAGATCAGTGAAAACAGTAGCTTGTAACAGAAGTTGAATTTTAACTTCAATTACATTATTTGCTATGGCAAATACTATAGTGTGTATACCAGGCATAATGTAAAATCTTTTCAACTGCCATTTGTAAAGTAATGTCACACAGTAACCTATATATTGAGGGAATTGAGCAGAAGAGAAAATTTTGTAACAAGTTTATAGGAAACTTCAGTACAGTAAGTATATTATTGTTAATATTTCTGTGTTGCCTAAGAGGATATACTACATTCATTCTGGATAAGAAAGTATTATCCCCAAAAGAAAACTTAAAACGAAAAAAGAACCTTAAAGGAAAAAAACTTAAAAGGAAAGAAGTTTGTGTGTGTATATAGATCAGCCTTCCTAGAACCTAGTTGCTACACAAACACTTTAAACCATACAGTGATGGTTGACTTTAGGAGACTGACCACTCAGAAGACCCAGAAAAATAAGCACTAGAATTTAAGTTGTATTTTCAGAATGTGGGTTTTTCCATGAGAAAACAAGTTCCTGCCCCAAAGAGGCAGCCTTTGAGCAGTATGGCTGAAACGAACAAAAAGCAACAAATTTGGTTTTCATCTTTTCATCTGAGTATATCATCAAAACAAACTTCTTACATTAGCTCAAAACTGGGTGGGGATACATAAAATCAATTAAATCATTTCTATAAACTAGAAATGAAACATTTTATTTTCCTCAAGGACAGTTTTCTCACACTCCTCTTATAAAATAACCTCTTCAATTATTTCATCTGATCCCACAGAAATGCTGACTTCCTACTTGGAACAAATTGTTGAATGGTTTGTGCCAGTTTTGTATAGTGGGCCATCTGTTATCAATTTCATGTCTGTCTGTCTTCAAACTGCCCACAATTTTCTGGGATTACTTTTCTATAGTCATGATTCTTTTTGTTCAACTCTTGTCTGAACCTGGTCTGTTATCTTTGTAAAACTGAGTATAAAGAGCTACCACAACAAAATGACCATTATATCTCATGCTGTATCTAGCTTTGAAACCCTCTGTATGGGTTTCCCAGATCAGTTTTCTAGACTTCCAAGTATTATTGCTTTCCTGTATGCAATACAGCTCCACTGGGAAGCAATGGAACTGGCTACACACCTATCTGTGCATATACTCTAACCTGCCCAAAACATCTCAGGCTTTCTTCAAGCCTAGTTCCGTGAAGGCAATCCCCTCTCCACTCACAGCAATACTCCCTTCACTCTCTCCTCATGTATCTACCCAACAGCAGCCATCTTGTTCCTCAACCCTTGCCTCTCAGTAAGAGAGTTGTCTCCTCCACAGCTTCTGCCCTTTGTAAAGTTCTCTCCCTCTCTGAAACCAAATAACTCAGCTCTATCTACGTGTCATGTTCTGGTCTACCTTCTTTTCCGTGTCTTTTGTTTAAATACTCCCTGTCTGGAAGTTTTACCAACAGCCTGGGAAGACAGTTGGCCAGGAAGACATCGCACAATTGAACTAAGTCATAGTGTCATAGTCAAACTTCTGTTGAAATGATGAGTGAGGAGGAGATGGCCTAAAATATTTTGTATTGAAAACAGAACCACCCTGCTCCTCACAACAAATGGCTCTGTAGACAGCCCGAGGAAGTCCCGAGGCCCTTCAGACATCACACCACTTCCCCTGCCCACCACTGACAAGGCCTGGCAGAGGCAGAGCCCTGTGAGCTCAGGGGCTGTCGCTGCCTGATGGCAGGCATCTGAATGGGGAGCCTCTGTCAGCCCAACTATGTTGGCTCCATCTTCATTGAAATCAGCTGTGACATTTGAACAGCAACTGCCACTGTGATGATTTTTTATAACAAGGTATCTCTACAACCAATATGGCCAGAAAGGGAACAGCAGAAAGGAAGTATTTCTGAAGAGAAATATTTTGTCCTTCCTAAAATGAACAATGTTTGGGGTTGCAGACTGCTGATCCCTGGCATTTCGCAGGTTCCACTCTCAGGTTCTTTTTGGCTTTATGAGTTAATCACCTCAGGAGAAGTCATTTTAACTCACATGCCTTCAGGAGTAATTATACATTTAAATGATTAAACAAATCAGGAAGAAAACATATCTACTGCAGAACGAAAGCAGTTAACATTGAAATCCTTTTTTATATTAGTATCACAAGTCGTTTGTAAATAACATGCTCATTTTAGATATGTAAGGAGTTCTGCCATGCCCCGCAAAATAAATTATATTTTATTGGTGCCCGGGTGTTTCATAACTTCTATTTATTTGCTGCAAGAGTGGAGAATTAAGATAGAGTAGTTTATTTCACCAAAAGACTGACAAATGGCTCATTAGACACTTATGGAGCTGAAGCTAATTGTACGATTTTTTGTTGTATTAATCGTCACTGCCTGCTTAACTGGCTAACATTGGTCATCAATACAGAGCTTTTTCCCTTCAGTCTCCAAAAGAGAGGAATTTTAAAATAAACTGAACAGTATTTATTTCCTAATATAAACAAAAATACTATTTGGATTGGAGGAGCATGAGGGAGGAGTAACACAGGATTAATGTGCTGGCTGTTCCCCACTGGGGCCACCAATAACAATCAATCCCAAACAGCAGTCACCTCACATCATCTAACAGCTTGAATCACAGATATTCAAGGATTCGCTCCCCCCCTTTTTTTTTCTTGTTCAGATTAAATATCATTTACATTGCATACTTTTTTTTTTATTTCGTCAGAGACATAAGGTCAGAATTGATTGAATATGTACTACCTGCATATAATGATTTCCAGTTTTTTACAATCATGTGCTAATGCTGCACAGTAATGGCCTATGGATGAAGAGACAGATGTACTACCAGTCATTCGCTACACATTTGCATTAACAAATCATCATTTAATTGAAGCCCATCCAACAAGTTTATGCTACTTAAATAAAGTTCCTTTCAATAAAAGATGCCACAATGACACATGGTTGTTAACTGCAAGGTAAATAAAAAGTAGTATTTATTTTCTTGTCACTGGTTTAGATAAGTATTAAAACATACACTTATTAATTTGTATTTTGCTCAGAAATAAACCACCTGACATCTAACATAGCAATCCAAGCTAGTACTACTATGAGATGAGATAATTCACTTT
Source organism: Cygnus olor (assembly GCF_009769625.2). NCBI lineage: Eukaryota > Metazoa > Chordata > Aves > Anseriformes > Anatidae > Cygnus > Cygnus olor. Next base: position 38,141,801 of record NC_049170.1, read on the forward strand.
TAGAAATAATCGTTTTGTAACACCACAATTTCATGCTTTACAGATTTTTATTTCCCCCCAAAATATATAATAGAACATAGCTTATACAAAGGCTATACATGAGTTGTGTGTTAATACTTTTAGGCAAGCTCTAATAATACAAACCTCAAACCCTGCTGTTATCAACATGGGCTACAATTTTTTTTATGTCTCATTGTTGACTACAAACATTGGCACCACACTTAGAAATCTAGTTGCCTCCCTCTACAATTTAGATATTACTGCTTTCTTTTTAATACTGTCTAGGGAACAATTCAGGTAGGTTGTGATGCCCCTACATGTTTCAGATATAGAAAAGCACTATCTATTCATTTCTTCTTTCAGAACGTGTTGCAAAATATTAAAATCTGAGAAGAAAGCATGTCATAAAATGAGGAACCTATAAAACCAATTTTCTCTTCTTCTAGAGATGGTTTAACAGTACTTTCAGAATACTCATTTCATGGTACATTTTTGCATCTGCAAAGCAGAATAAAGATATTTTGGTACTGTCTGTTAAACTGACACAATACTTCGAAGCTAACATGCACGGACAAGGAGATATATTTTTAATTGTGTTTTTGGCTTAAATCTACATTTTCTAGAAACTGGAGTCTTTTAGGATGAAAGCACTATATAAATGAAAGATGGTATTAGTAATAACAGTTGACATCATTTACGATGCTGGTATTGGCTTACATCTGAACATACCATTACAATTTTTATTTACCTAAATATAAAAATAATCATATTTTTTTCCTTCTTCCTGATTATACACTGAAAATTAAATATTTACACCATTCCCTTCCCCCCCCCCCAAAAAAAAATCTTAAGAAAACTAGAAAATACATTCGGAGAGTGGGATAAGGCAGTGCTTTTCTAACAAGAGAAAACAGACTTTAAAGGTGAACAGATATTTTTTCTTCCCTGCAGAACCATGTGGGGATCAAAGGAGACAGGAAAGTCTCCATGTTGACCTTTTGGTATTGTTACTGATGACTGAAAATAAAAATAAAAAGTCACAATACCAAAATTCAAACCACAATGTGGAATTCAGAAATATGTCTTGAACACACTGCAGCACTCAACAAGAGATAAAAAGTAAGATTTATTTTGTTAGACAACAATCAGTGTATAAAAGCTACAAGATGCAAAATGGAATACAATACACAAAATAAACAGACATACAAAAGCCCCACTGTGATTTGCCTGCATGTTCTCCAAGCTTTTTTTTAATATGCTAACTCAGAACAGTAATTACAGATCTTGCAAGTTGACTTCTGTTTTCCAGAACTGAGTTGTACGTAAAACATGCCTTTTCATCGAAACAATTACCATTAATCAAAACAGTGAAAGCTAATACCACTCAAGTCCAACCTACTGCTGTGCCCAGCAATATATCAAACTGTCTGTTGTCAAACACACCGAACAAACTTAAACAGACTGTTTTCACTATAAATTAGAGAAAACATGCTTGCTAAGTATTTTTAGTCAAATTGCAACCTCAGTAATCCATTCTGTCACTGGATTTTAATTTGAAGTAGTCAGTCACAGTCTCGGACAGATCCATATTTGAGTACAGAGAGGTACCACTGAGACTGACAAATGAGATACCTACAAATGATTAGTATAACCTCTAATTTGTTTAAGGATTTATATCCATGTGCTCAAGTTCAGTCCTTTTCTCTATCTACTTTCAGCTATGAGATTTTGAAATTAAAGGAAAAGAAGAAAAATTAAAACTGTTTAGTACTTTTCAATTTACTGTTCTAGGAATGCTTACACCTCTAACAAGTTTAATAACACTGCATTTTCTTCCACTTTTGTAACTGTTCAAACTATTACTAGCATTTTCTTCTCTTCACCACAATGAAGCTGCTACATTAAAATTTGTTTATACCTTAACAAAAGCCTATCTCCAGCAAGTCAAATTGACACTAAACACATATTTCACCCACTGTGCCATATTATAAATAGTCAACAAAAATAGATATACTTACACTTCTTATTGCACCTCCCCTGCCCTACCTAAGAGTCATAACTATTTGCTTAATAAAGAAGTATGGCATTTGGTATCTGACAGAAAAACCTGTTTACCAGTGAAGTCAGTCTTTTTTGCAATCGGTAATCAATGCGGGAACTGAAGTTTTATACAAAAGAAGAGATACAGAAGGACAGGAATATCGGAGTTTAACAAACAGATCAGGCCTTTATTACCAGCAAGCTCCATTATGGATTTGTGAGCTTTGTAAGCCAAGCTCCCCCAAGTGTAATTAAATTTTTATTTATAATGTGTTTGTGACTGTTAACTTCGTGTTGCCTCTGCTTGCCCCCCCCCCCCCAACCCAGTGCGAAATAGTATTCTGCATTTACTGCTGCAGAGAGCGGCACTTTATTCAGTTGCTGAATTCATCTCTAGCCTTATAGGAGATGAGAAGTACAAATAAACATATTGTGTATTATTTATATACAAACACCCGTGTATTTAAGCACAGATATATATACATACACACTCCTGCATACAGACGCTCTAAACCAAAACTGAGGACAAAAGAAGTACATGTCAGTTAAAATTGAACACGTGAGCAAGCATCACTTTTTTCTACCAACAGCACACCATTTATCACATATTTATATTGCAGAGACAGGAAAGCTTCAGTAAGACGGGGTGATGCAGCACTGCAGAGCACATTTTATGCTTCAAGCAATGTTTGAGATTAGTGTAAACGTATCAGGAAAAGGTTCTAAACTCCAACAAAGCCAGCATCTACTCTTTATTTTTTTGTTCATTTACAAAGAGGACTTCATGAAAAAGCCCTCTGACTCCAAGAATGTAATTTTCATTTTTTGCATTAACTCTATTCACTTCTTTATTCAGGTATTACACTCTGGTACCAGTACTTATAAAAAAAAAAAAAAGCTTAATATAAGTAACCACAGGAGGATCTCTTCTCCCCTTGAAAAACTGCAAATAAAGATGTCAGCTATTGAGTATATTTGTGGCGTCTCCAGCAGCTGCTGTTAAATACCAGCTGGTCTAGCTGATTAAAATTACCTCCGAGTTGGTATTATAAAGATGCCTGGGCAGCGTTGCTGTATTAATGGATTATTGAGTGAGCGATGAAAACCTTGGCCAGCTGATGCGTTTTATTACAGATAGGCTTTATGATGTGTAATCACTGTAATTTTTATAACTGGAGGAAACAGGGAAAAAAAGAAGAACCTTCTTCCCCCCCCTTACGCACACCAAAATCGGATTTTTTTTTTTTTTAAGCAGTCTGTTACTTAAGAGTTAGCTAAACAATTTTTTTTTTTTTTTTATAGTATATGAGTATGTAAGACTTCATCCACACCTACACAAAGAATGAGGTAGCCTATGTTTAAGGCTAGTATTTACCTATTTAACATACACGCATCTATGTTTCGGTTTGCACATTGGGCACTTATTTCACCCTTTGACTACCATGCAAGTACTGCAACTGGCCACATGACATAAACCCTCCTGCATTATTTAGTGACCGAACTACACTGAAAACACAACTTATATTTCCAGATTCAGCAATTCCAGCAGTGAGGCTTTCTGGGCTCTCCTCTTTATCTCATCTCTTCTCCATTCTCCTCCCTTCCTTGCCCCAAACCTTCACTCATTGTGTGTCTAACAGTCTCTAAACATTTTTTTTTGCTCTTACTAACTATGCATTTACCACGCTGTCTTGATTTCCAATGACAGCTCGATTTGCTCCCAAACTTACTGTGCTTATTATGAAAATCATGTAACTGTTACCAGCTTTTGAGATGTAAGAAAAAATAATCAAATGAATGGACACTTGGAAGATTCAGGCATATCCATGACAAATTTATTGCAGATGACTTCTCTTGTGAAGTGATTCAGCAACCAAGCCAAAGTTATGTTTGTCTGGAAGCCATTTACAGAAAGCACCTCAGACATACACCTTGGACATACTACAAAAGGAAACTAATGATATCTGAGACTAAAACCAAAGTAAAATATATCTAAATTTTTCTTCATCTGTAACATTAACTTTAACCTCTTAAATCTCTCCTAAGGAAATGTGGCACTGCTCTTCTTTTTCCAGGCTTGATAATTAACTCCCCTACAAAGTTTAGAAAGAAATTCTCTACAATGTTCATAAACACAAACAAGTTAAAAAATCTTACAGGATCCTGTAAAATATTACTGGGTATAATTCCAGTTCCTAAAATACACAGAGATTATTGTTTGGGAGTTGTTACCACTTCATAAACATTTATCTGCAACCTCTATGGAGATTTTTTTTACTTGGGTTGGTGGAGTTTACGCAAAATATTGCTGACAGATAATTTAAAATATTTTCTAGAAGAAAGGGCTGTTCTAAACCTAGCATTTAATAAATTAAAAGACAATTTAGATCAAAGATAACGTCAAAAAATAGATCAGATAATTCAATCTACAAGGTTGCAAAGGCAAGGATTTTACAATGGACAAACTCTGTGTTTCTAAATACAGTACCCCAAAATCCAAACATGGAATCATAGAATGACAGAATCAGTTAGGTTTGGAAAAGACCTCTAAGATCATCAAGTCCAACCGTTAACCTAGCATTGCTAAGTCTACCACTAAACCCTGTCCCTAAGCATACTGCATAAGGGACCTGACCATGTAATATAAATCTCTGATCAATCACCTGGCAGTTCTGAAACACTTCTGTACTGCTGTAACCAGCAGCTGATGTGATGCTAGCTATCTGTAAAAAGCAGAAAAGCGTATTTCCTCAGCAGATGTGCTGGGGATAAACAGGGACCTCTTCACTCTTAACTTCACTATTTTCTTTCTGCAGAACATTTGAGCCTGGGTAAGTGAAATGGGCACAACCACAGAGACAGGTCAGGAAAGGATGTGTAAGGTGAAACTATACCAAGCAGTAAAGCTGTACAGATATCTCCCTGCAGTATGTAGTGGTAGTTGTAACAGTCATAAACATCTAAACTTACAGGCATGCCAAGTACAGACGGCACAAGCCACAGTTGGTTGCTCACAGACACCTATTAGGTATGCCATCATTCTACGTGTCGAATCCACATGAATCTTGCAATCAATAAGCTCTTTTGGGAGGGAGATGCATTTTCATATTTGTTCCAAAAAGTCTATATGTTTTGGGGAAGTGTTTTAGAAAAAAAAAAAATCTGGTTTGGTAAAAAGCTCATAGATCCCGTTTTTTCCCCTCCTGTGTGTTGTTTAAGCTGGAGTCACATGTGGACCAGCAGATACTAGCAGGCATTTTTACTGACAAGTATATAGTTATCATGTCATAAAACAGCCAAAGCTTTCTCTAAGTAGATATTCCATCCATATATGGGATAAATACAATGATGAGCAAACCAGGTGACTTTTATCCCTATTGCCAGAGTCAAGCAAGGGACTGCATTTTGCAGTGAAAAAAAATCCATTTTTAAACAACTGTGTAAGGGCTCTGTGTCCCAACTTCCTACTTCTTCTGCGCTACATACAGTAGTTTAAAAACATCTGCCTTTCAGTGACCATTTCCTGATTGAAACGAGTTGGTAAACTCGAAGGGCTGCCATTTGTTTTGTACCCCCCAGTGGACGTGGCCCAGTCTGTGTGCCGTGCTGTATTTCCTAGGCACCTGCTGGCAGGCCGGGTCGCCGCTGTGGTATTCCGAGCCACTGCCGGCATGGCTTCAGGTGGGGCCTACGGAGGCACCGTGGCCTACGTTCAAATCCCCCCCCCCCCTTAAAAACTTGCCGGAAAAAGGAGAGACGACTTGTGTGGGAAGGTCTCAATCCCCATAAAACTCCCAAGTGTAGCAGGATTGGGAAGTCTCATCGGATTTACAAGCAATGGGTTGCGTTGGTTGAAATTGTGGGGTTATGAATGTGGCCGCTGAAAATCACTCCTGGATTTTGCCACTGCTTTTGTTGCAAGAGAAGCTTGTGTAAGAGATATTTGAAAAGCGGAGGTGCTTTTCAAAACCAATTTCTTATCAATTTTCTGAAAAACAAATGTTAATACGTTCAGCACCCTAGACTACCTTTATATCACATTCAACTTTCTCCATTACACTTCTCCTTTGCTTAGTGCCATCTGCTAGAGAAATCCAGTGTTGGGATTTCAGGCCTGAGAATGTGTTGTCGTTTGGGGTTAAAAAAAAAAAAAAAGAAGCAAACAAACTTCCTTTTGATAAAATATATCTGAATTATATTAATGAACCGAACTTTGTCATTGGTTATTTTTTTAAAAACCTTACACCTTGGCCAAGGATAACATTTACAAGAGCTTTCATAGCATTTTCCTATTTTCACTGGTAGCTGGTTTTCCTTTTTTCTGAACTGTTTAACTCAGGCAGCATATCTTTTGTGCATTCACCAAATTTCCATCATACCCTTTTATCTGAGCAACCATACTAGGAATAAGTAACAAACCTATTCAGAACTCTGGACAGGTGTGAATTTTTGTGCCTATTTCTCTGCTGAGGAAAATTTAACATACAGCCCAGAGAAGTCTCTCTCTTGGATCCAACTGCGAGTGAGCCAAGCAGTACTGAAGAACAGTGTTACTACCTATTTGGAAAAACATCTCATTGAAGCTGAAGACTTATTTATAGTTGAGATATAGTGCAAACATGAAATATTTCAAGTTTCCCCCCGAAGGACTTCTTTTATGAAGATTTAAATCTATGTCACGCATGGGAATTTACAGAAAGATAGCCAACTGGAAGCACTGAAGAAGTAAATTATTTCATCCAAGAAGCAAAAATTAAAGGAACACAATTCTCTAAATGCCACAATTATTACAATATGCTAAACAAATATCTTTGCATTTGTATTAAATACATATACATTGATATGCTCTGAATTAATGGTCAATTTAACATGCACGCTAAATTTTACGCAAAACAAGATTCTTAATTCACTTGGGTTAATAAACATAAAATTCTGATAATTACAGATACAATAATGTCATATGAGCACTTTAAACATATGCTGTGGGAATTAAATCCTGGCTATTCCTGCCCACTGAGGACCAGTTTTTAATCTTCGATGCATGATATGTAGTAATGGATTTTACGAGTTGACTTTTTTAAATTTGATGATCAGGTTAATGAAATTTATAATGATATTTTTCACACCAAGTTCAAAATAGTAGTTAACTCCTTGGCAGAGGAATTCAGATTGGACATGTAATGGATGTACCAGCAACCGCTGGTGTGAAAGGATTAATCATCATTTTAGACTTTTATTAAATTAGATAAAATGGGATAGGCATGAATCAGAATATATAACAATTAATCACTGGACTTTATTGAGTCTTTTAAAAATCTTATTTGCTCCTGAGTTGATAACTAATCTAGGCCATTCTGTACCAGTTTGACAAACTCTCCAGTTAATGATTGTGACTAGAACATTAATAACATCATCATTGTACCAGAAAGTATTTATTCTCTATGCAAATAGTTTTTCTGGAGGATTTTTGGAAGCTAAAGCAAACACCCCCGTCTTGGTTACTCCAAAACCTTACACTTCAACTCCTTTCCTATTTAAATCTTTCCCCTTTATATATTACTTTTTTTTTTTTTAATTTAGGTATTGGATACACTAATCCAGCTCATCAAAGTTTTTGGTATATCCAACTAGCAATTTAATGTAAATTGTTACAGCTGTACACACTGGAATTGCTAGCAAATAAAAATTACTAAACTTTTGAAGTTTATTTATTGATCACTGAGAATCACCCCAGTTAAATTACCATAAACCTCAACATCGCAACAACTACTAATCCAGCTAATAGGAATTAAGGGACATGGAAGATACATAATAAGCAACTGGGGGATATGGAATTTATCCCATGAGTGTAGTAAAGAGCTCATAATTTAAGAGTGCCAAAACCCAAGTGCATCATGAAGGCCTTTCCTCACAAGTGACATTAATTGCATATCCCACAGATGCTTATTACATATTCTATTTATACCTCCAAGAAGAAAAATATTCATTTAAAGTTTAAAGGTTTAGTATTGCTTAAACACAATGTAACACAGCTGTCTCATGATGTCACAGGGAATATCAAAGACTGCAGCACAGAGTCATGATGTAAAAAGTAGTTTAGACAAAAGATAAATCAGAAGATGTATTTCAGTTGGAAAGTCCCAGAGCTCAGATGTACAGTATAGCAGGATGTATTACTAAGTACTTTGGATATGTGATTATACTATAAAGAAAAGTTTTTCTGATTACAGTTATTGAAATAAGAAAATGGAAAAATAAATGTTTCAATTCTTTTACATAATTTTTCAATATATGTAACATTTCACACCACTAATATCATATATGGAACTGCTAAGATCACAGATGTTATTATCTTTTCTACTGTTCAGTCTATACAAATATAAATGTGACATCATTAATGTTTCTAGGTATAAAGTAAATATATTGCAATGTTGCAAACTCTGTGGAAATTATTTCTTTTCTTCTATTGTCTGATTACTCCTGTGATTTCACTCACAGATAAGTAACACAATGGGAGAAGTGTTTGATTCAAGTTGTCCTATATACTTCCACTTCACTGTATGTGCGTTATAATGAAATTGACACCTGATATTGCATGTCATACTGATATTGCATGTCATGCATGGAATAAACCAGAAGGCCTAGGCTTGAAATCTAACAGCTCACACAGCGTTTACTGATGTAAGTTGTAAACAGCTAAGGACTGTGGTTATATGTTGTCTGAAATTTTGATTTGAGCAGTGTAAAAATATTTAATAACATACAACATATTACATTTTCTCTGCTGGTACATGTGGTTATGTGTACAGATTTATCCAAGGTATCAAAATATTTTTGCAAACCTCTCAACTTTTGCTAATTAAAAACCGGTAGCATTATTGTTAGGAGTAACAGTAAGCAGAAGCAGGGTGGGATTTCACTGTATCATATAACATATTATATGACATTGTATTCTATTCTATTCTATTATGAACTTAAAGACCAGCAAATATGAAAATAAATCTATTCTATTCCTTTCTTCCATACCAAGAACAACAATTATCTTGCTCATGTGGCATTCAAAGATCACTGTATTGGACACTTCAGATTTCAAGAATAAAAATATTTATACAAAGCTAATGAGAGAAAGCATGCTAACATGGTCCCAATTTCATAAAAGGTGATGAGAAGTAAAGAAAAAACAGATAAATAAAAATTATAGATGCCAATGTAAGGCCTATGAAAAGAAATGGTCTCTTGTGCACTTCCCAAGCTGATGCTGGTAATTTCCTGGTATTATACTGGGTGATGCTGTTTGCTTCTCTGAAATCTGGGAAGAATTAGCCTACTGTTGTCAATACATGTCAATACATTCAATACTGAATAACAAGGCCTAGGTGTGTCCACCACCTTCTTTCCTTATAAACAGAGTTCTCTGGAAATTTGAGGAAGTTATCATCATCAGTCAATATAAAGCTGCAAACAGCATGTAAAGAGTATTTTCAGAAGAAGAAAATAGAAAAGCAACACCACTGACTTTTAGTAAAAATTCATGTGTGAGTCATTCATTGATTTCAAAATGTGTTTGAAATCAGCTCCTACTCTTGCCAGTTTTTGTTATTTTTCACTAAGACATTCTATTTTGCAGTGTTGTGCACAGATTTTCTCTTTCTGCCATAAATTGTGGAGCCTTCAAGTTAAGTTATATAACTTAACCCTTTAGGGCCTCATGCTATCACAGTCAGTATGTGGTGTGATGAAATATTCCGATTATTTTTATAGTGTTAGTTTGCCAACGTAACACTATTTTTAGAAACGTTTATCAAACATTATTTTTCACTCTCTACCTAAACATTGTGAATTCATCTAACATGCAAAAGTTACACAAAATTATGCAACCTAATTAACAGCACTGCTCCAGAAAAACCTATTCCTGTGATCTGTGTTAATGGATTTTATTCTTCGGATATGGCTGGCCTGCTTTAATATTTCATAGGACACTTTTAAAAATTCTTGCTCGAAAACACATTGGAGCCAGAAAAGATGCTCAAGGCATGCAGTTATTTGGAGAAATTATTTTATTTATTTTTTATTGCTGAAGCTTCCTCAACTAATGCGTATGTTGGAAAGAGGTTCACAAGGTCATGGAGAACTATTATCGAGCTTGCCCTTTTTAGGACAGCCTGTGGTGTTATTTTCAGAGCAGGACCTTTTTATACTGCATACACTTCCAACACTGACATATATTTATCCAACTCTAGAACTCCCAGTAAAACAACTATGCTAGAGAAGACTCAAAATATATAAACCATGGTATAAAGGTTGTCTGTAGAATCCCCTCCCTCCATTTTTTTTAAATCAAATTCCTCGCCTCAGTCTGTAATATTTAGTTAGACTGGAAAGAGAGAGAAAAAGAGAAAGAGAGGGAAAGAGAGAGCACTGTCCATAGAGATAGAAATCACTGTCCAAGAACCATTCTCAGTATCTCAAGTAGAAACAAGAGGCAGACTGAGTTGTCTAGCTGGCAAACTATTATTTTTGTGGGGACAAAAAGCAGAAAGGACAAGGTCTTAATGCTGACCTTGTACAGTTTTTTTTTCCTTCCCCCCCCCTCCCCCCCCCCCCCCCCCCCCCCCCGAGGTTATCTGCATTCCACTGGGCAACCAGAGTCTTATAGAGAAAATGCAGACTAGCTATTATCCAGAAAATTACTATTTCATTAATTTTTGACAACATTTTAATTGGGTTTTCAGAATATAGTTTTCTTCTAAAACTAAGGACTCAGATGAAAATGACCCAGAAGATCTTGATTAATAACATGTCCTCCTAGGCCAAGGGAGACAGCCTGAAGACCATGCTATCCCTGAAGTTGACATCCCGCTTCCTAAGGGATGTCAACTATTGTTTTTTTTTGCAAATGCAATTCCCTGTCATTCCCCTCCTCAGTCTTCCATGAAAATCCAAAATGGCTTAGTTTGTTCTGACATGGAAGAACAACAAAATATTAAAAATGTTGACTTTTTTAAGGAAATCTAACTCCTGTGCTTCCAAGAGGTCTTGGTTGTGCATTTAAGTATTTCATGCTCAATTGTTTAAAGATCTGGATTAAAACACCTCTTATCTGCACCAACCAGTTGATCCCAGCTGTGCTTAAAGAACACAGTATAATTATTAGTTTTACAATTTAGTCACCATATTGTGTTTAGGATGTCTTGCCATTACTCTTGCTGAAGCTTTTCTCTGTATTCTAGTAGAAGCTCCTCTTTGTGCCGATATTTTTTATGTGCACTGGGACAAGCATAAGAACCAAAAGATTTTCAGAGTGACCTGTCTGTATTAGTCTTTAGTTTATCAAGACTCTTGGGCATTAGCCTTTATTTTAAGGACTGATGACAGGATGATCTTCCCGTCTGGTACAGTGCACATGGTTCTATTCATTACTTTATTATCAGCTCTAATAGTATGTCTTCTCAAAAAAAAATAAAGGGTGTACTAGTAACATATGTATGCATGCCTATACTGACTTGAATCAGACCGGGTAAGAATAAGCAGTGAGGCTGAAGCACTGGTTGACCAAACCATGAATTATCCACAGACGGGATTCTATGGGAAATGCGTTGGTTGCTAGCAAATGCTTAAGTTCAAACTGCTGTATTTTCCCTACTAACATTAGATTAACTTGGACGTGTTAGCACAATATAATTTTTTTAGGCATATACTGAGGTAATTGTTTCCTGCAACAGATACTTAACCTATGTTCTGCTACTTTTTCTGTACCCATTTGTAACACCAGTTTTGTAAACTAAGATTTGTGTCCCTGAAAGAAACAAAATGATGCACTAAATTAAACTCCAATGGTTAGCTGAAGAGCTGGTGTGATTAAGTATAAGGAAAGCAAAGAGAAGTCCATACACGATATATAGCACCTTAAATTCCTTGCTAGAGTAGAACTTCTCTGTTCATTGTTCAGCTTTTGTAGCTATTAACTAAAAAAAAAAAAAAAGAGAGACTTTCAAACACCTGTATTTATTCCTACTGAATTCACAGGTTTCAGAATATATTCTATTCAAAGCCACTGGTATCCAAGCCTACTTATATTTAATGAAACCAGATTTTTTTTAAGGGTGTGTGACAAAAGTAAAAATGGAAGCTTTCTTGTTTGTTTCCTTCCCAGATAAAGGTAATTCCCCATGCTTCATATGGGAAGCACATCACCTGCATCAAGGAACAACATAATGACAAATCTGCATTCCATTCTCTCAGCCATCCAGTACTACTCATTATCTTCTCAGCACATAATTATGTGGCAGGAGAGTAAAACTCAGATGAACACTTTTGACACCTCAGCCAATCCCTCATTCTGTTTATAGTGGGCTTTCACATTATCTGTATGTTCAAATCTTAAGTCTAAAGTAAGTCTAAAATACTGTTTGTGAGAGTAGAGAAAAAGGATGTAATTGAAAAGTTCATCATACTGCAATTTTCAATATAATATGCAGTAAGAATGGAAAAGGCAAGTGGCAAATAATAATAATAATAACAAAAATTCAATCAACAAACCAGAAAGCTTTCTGAAGGAACTCAACAATAAGCAACAGCTAGCTACCATTTAAGAAAACAAAAGGTGGGTACCTCATTTTAAAATAGAAGAAAAGTAGCATTTGCTTGCTTCCTCAAAGTGAGATATCTACCCTGAGGCTTCAAGAATTGTCCACATTTACTTGCATAGAACAATCCCTTTGATTCAGTAAAAACCATTGCAATATAACAGATACATCAACAAGAGTTGAGGCAACTCCTCTCTCCATCAAAATATATTCTAGCTTTCTAAATTAGATTCAGAATTGTTTTCCGCTGTCACTTTGCTTTCAACTTCCAGTTTTCTTCTTATAGTACTTATTTCACTATACAAGACAAAATTGATAAGGTCTTCAGATGTCTGACTCAGTTCCCAAAAACTTTATCCAAAATGCCAGTAGCCTGTATCTCCTTTTCATTTGTGGGAGTAACAGAGGATTGTAACCTTTCTTAGAAAGCCCTGTGTATCTGGCATTAAATCCTTACAAGTATTCTAATGATAGACAGGCTAGGACTTAGATAGCATTAAATTCTTTTTTGTACGTAATGCTTTGTTTAAGTCAAACAGAAAATAAATTCATGACGACTTACTATTTGCTTAGTCTTAGCCATTGATAGATACTAAAATATTTATTTATTTTAACAGCAAAGCCAGATTTTGGTAGTTCCCCTACTATATGCACAATAGATCAAAGTTGCTTGCACTGTAATTGTTGTCCAATTAAGTGATGTCCCTGGATTAAAAATTAAAGAGGAACTGTAATTAGTTTGGACCATACTGTCTATTGTTTCTTTTTTTTTTTTTTTTTTTTGGGGTGTGTGTGTGTGGGGTGCGTGCAAGTCCAAAATAAACCTGGGCATCTGGGATGATCTGCAGAGCTTTTTTTTAATTTTATTTTTATTTTTTAGTTTTTTTAGCAATCTAACTGATCTACTTTTTCTGGCGATCATGAAGATTTCTCCTTATTCTGATGATTGGTGAGAGGTTTTTTTTCTGGATACAATGTATATGATTTATGTTCCTTTACTGCATTGGTAAAATCCTTTAAATTCTCCCTCCAGAGACCAATATGGTTACAGAAAAGAATACTGCCTGGTGCCATAATGGCATGGGAGAGAAACTAAAGCAGGTGGGCGCCCCACAGCAGTGCTCATAGCAAAGCAACTAAGAATAGTAATAGTGGAGCAGCACATCTGCTGTTGACTTTGCTGTAACATAACCTTTCTAAAGCTAGCTTCAAATGTACCTTGTGACTTGGTTTGTATCCTTCTCTTCATTTTTCCCCCCTTTTTTTCCTGAAGTATAATTGTGGTACCAGCCTAAAGGGCTGAATCTGAATCTCCAAGCACAGCACCCAGTATGTCTATCTGACTGATCATCAGAAAGCAGAGTGGCAATGGGAGGCAAAGTCACTGGCTTTGAATGTTCTAAGAAGGCCTTTTTTGTACAGAGATTAAGCTATTATGAAATATTTACGGTCACTTCTGCAAGTGCTTTATTGTCTGTTGGATATGTACTTAGAATTTGCTTAACCAATATCATATCAGCATATAATCTGCCATCAGCCTTATGATGCAGAAGCTAGTGAGTATATGCCACCAGTTAATTTTTGTTCTTAAATAAAGCTTTTTATACTTATGCCTTATCATTAGCATTGTGTGCATAATTTCTTTACAACCACATCATATTTACATGATCCGGCTGTACTTATTGCATGCAGTTCTGTGAGAATTTCATTTGATGTAATATGAATATAATCCACTTGGAAACCCTCAGTACATAAAATAAAGTAGTTATAACGATATTATGAGGGACCCTCCCAATTGATTAAACTTTTAAGTGAAATCTAACATAAATCCTCTACTAAAAATTACTATAAGTGGAAGAAAATGTCCTAAAATGCAGATATCTGAAGACTTTCTTCAACCCTTGTCCTGTTTCAAGCTGGGACCGCAACCTGCTTAATTTGTCACTGCAACCAGTGGCCACTGCAGAAACTGCAGAATGGTTTTGCAATAATTATTTTGTACTTTGACATGAGTTAGATATAAGGGTCAAAGAAATTAACACTAGAATACCATTTAATCTAGCACATTAATCTTTTTTAACTCATCTGATTTTATAATTAAACTGAATATTCAATCTGCCAACCCTTCAGAGTATCTAATCTTTTTGTGCAATTTTAGCATTTTTTGTTTTTATTTAGGGAGAAGTTTATTATCAGGAAGCATGTCACTGAGCTGTTAATGTAATCAATTCAATTTCACTTTCAAACCATTCTTGTACTTTACTTTACAAAGTAGAAAATTAGATATGATTAGATAATTATTATAGTTTGGTTAGACTGCGTGCAATTTGCAGTGCTACCAGGAACGTTAAACAATGTTATTCTGCAAAACATTATTTTAGGGTCTAAAAACAAACTAGAGACATGGCAAATAAAGAAGCCTAAAGAATGGTATGACAAAAGCCTTGATCTCTGTATTGCTGGTTCCATTTTGGCCGATATTAATAGCAGCTGAAAAATTATCACTGGGATATGCAGTGGCTGACTGCAAGTGTTTGAATCTGGGGTCTCACAAAATTTCCAGTTGCAAAAATTCTAGCGTTAAGGCTACTGCATGTAACAACAATTTGCATCACCAGAGAACAAAAGTATGGCATAGCCAGGACACTAGTATAACTTAGTAGACCTAACTGGGGTTCTCTTTTTGCTCAGCAAGGAAATGAGATAAGCCAGGTAACGTGGAGCCTGCTGCACGCTAGAAGATAAAGCAATCCACTCCCTGAGCTATAACTTCACAAAACAGAAAGTACCAGAGAAAATAAGTTTTCTTTTAAATCACAGATGACACCAAAGGTTACAGAGGAATAACATCTCATAAACACCACAATGAGTATACTTTTCCACAAAAATGTTGTAACACTTTCGCACCACTGGACAGCAATGACATTTAATGAGTCATACCACAAGTATGGAAATGCCTGTAAAAGTTGCTCTTGCAAGCCTGTAAACATAGTTTTGTGAAAATGTTGTGACCATTTCTGAACATGGAATTGTACAGCAGACTTGGGTACCTGATGTCCCAGTCTATTGTTTGAAAAAAAAAAAAAAGACTACTGGTAAACATTAAAGGTTGAAATCAACAGTATGAAAATACAAAGAGTAAACAAGAATTGTTTCTATCTTTCCACAAAAGGTTATAAACAGATGTAAAGTATAAAATACTACATTTTAAGTAAGTAGACTGCATAAATTCCTCAGGCTAGGGAAGACTACCGGTACATAGAAGTCTTTTGTGTTGGTACTTTTCTCCAGCAGCTCCATTTTATCTTTTGAGGGAAGTTCCTAGTCTTCCTTCTACCATGTGTGTATTTTTTGAGTGATACGAATCACTCAAATGATTCACATACAAATTTTTACTGTTGCCAAATTCAACAAACTTCAGGAAAACAATATATTTCAACAAAAACTTACATAAATTCTGCATTTGGGTTATACCGAGCAATTATTAATAATCTATTATGTTTAAGAAATGCTGTTTCTAGTTCAAGAAATGTTAAATACAGGAAAAGATCCAGCACCTGAGTCTGTCAAGCTGGTTCACTAATGGAAGTTGTTATTCTGAAGAATTCAGACATCATTAAAGGTGAGAATAATACAACAGTCATGTTCCTTTCTCCTTCTTTTTCTCCTGTTCTTTACATTAAAACAGAAGTCAGAGAAGGATATGACCTCACTTGCAGCCTACTTTCCTCTTTTGCCAATGCAGACTTGTTCTTTATAATAATATCCACTTCTGAGAGTCTGTCTTTAAAATATTCTGATGGTTTTTCCTTTTTTAATTTTGATATATCACTTTACAGTCTAACAGCTCCCTGTTAGTAAGGTTTTCTTGATAGTCAGACTGAAGATCTCTCTCATAATTCATTCCTTTAACTGTAAATTTCTTTATTCAGATTCAATTCTATTTATGCCACACCAGACTGCACTGTTCCTCTGCTATTATAATGTCATGTTTTGAGCTAAAGTCTAATTTTTTTTCTTTCAATTATTTCTCTTACTGAAAGGCAAAATCTTAAACTGAAGTGAATACCTACAATACAAATTACTTTTGCCCCAGAATATGTTTGCAAATCTCTGAGGTTTATCTTATTTTCTGTATGTTTTCGTACGTCTTCAGAAAAAAGAAGCAATGTCTTTTTGTTTTCCTTGGTATTTACACCACCTACGTATTCATTGCCACTCCTTAAATTGATTAGCAATGCCTGCCTTCTCTTCTAGGCTACTGAAGATATTAAGAAAACTCACAACTCTACATTATGCAAAAAATACTGTAATAAGACAATTTGTCCTCTTCATACTTTAATACCTTGAGTTTCCTTAGTTTATTCTTCCTCTGCCTGTAGACCATTCCTATCAAAACTATTGAAGTTTTCAAGAATTATGTTTATCTTCCTATGCTCCTTTTAAGCTCGGGACTACTACTTAGTCTCAGTTTGACTGTTTTCTCGAGGGCGGTACTGTGTCTCAGCATTTTTCCAGTTTACAGTAACATCAAATTAGACTTTACTTGCAAGTATTGCAGTTATGGCCTGACATTTACACAGTCTCATTTTCCTTTCCTTTTCACATTTTCAATTGAGTTGTTAAATATAATTCACAATTACATATGGCAATTCAAACCTACAAATGAAACTTTTTTTTTGATTTAAAGCAAAGTCAATGTTAATTTTAAATCATTGCAAAAAGTTAGAAAAAGTACAAGTCTCATTTTTCTGTCACTGCAACTGTAAATACAGCTTGCTCCTTAAGGAATGATCAAAATGAATCAACTGTCTAAAATTCCAGACTATGAAGGCAAAATTATTTCTCAAAATCACAGGCAATTCACAATTCCTCATGATTCTTACAATTTGCATGCTCTATACTGACCCAAATTGAGTATAGCAGCCATAAATAGTTTGCATATAATGCTGTGAAAACATTTGTGGACAAAGACACCTCCAAAGTCACACCTGACTTAAAAAGCCCCCAGAGAATGGGGACACACAATACAAAGCTACCTGAATGGATGTGAGTCACTTTAACAGAACAAGGACTACCTGAGCTGACTCCACATACAGAAACTTTATTACCACCATGGCATAACTTTCAACATGCTCTACCATGCCTGCATTGCCAGTATCCAAACCTCCATTACTGGAATAGAGAAAAGTTCACTGACACTGAATTGGTGACAGAATTAAGCAAACAAACCATTCAACGATTAAACTTTCCCTCTCCCCCTTCAGTATGTACTTCATCACTGCACTAGGAATCTTTGTCAAGCTCTCTAATATATAGCTCAATGCACTTTATCTGCATTAGGAATGTCTCTGTCACAAATACAACCGTGTGGTTTCATTTACTGTAATGCTGTCAGTAGAGTAAAGTCTAAGAGAAAAAAAGTACTTGTATTTCCTGCCATTCCTCTAATCTTAAATTTCAGGACTAAAATGTCCTCAAACAATGAAATAAATCTAGAAGGAATTAAATTAAATAATGCACTGTAAACACTTACAGTCCATAAATCTGTGGAGCAATTTCCAGTCGGTTCAGATGCATGTACAGCTCAATATCATGTTTCTTCAGCAGCTGATCCTGAATTTGATTTACTTTAGTTACAATAGCAATAGACGGGCCTAAGTCCTGCGGCCTTGCAAATGGCATAGGTGTAATCATCACATCTTTCTCCTGCAGACACAAAAAAGAGGAAAAAAACCAACATCCTTTATTATTTAATTATGTGAAAGAAATTTATTTCCTTACTATCACTGGCTTTCAAATAAACACAAAAACACCAATAGCCTGTTTTTTTCCAGCAAAAGAGTAATGTCAAGTGTCTGCTTCTGGGGCACCTGTTGTGGGATTCCCCTTCCTGGGTGTTCCACGGTTTACTCCCTCCTTCTCCAAGTCCAATTTACGTACCTGCTTTACTTTTCACACTTTGACAAAGTGTTGACAGCTTTATTTTATTTTTATTTAGTACCTGTCAGTCCAGATAAATGTGTATGAATGGTAACACTGGAGAGAATATATGCCCTTAGAGGACAATAAATTGCATACCAAATAGCAAATAACTATTTTTTGAACAACACTTTCTCAACAGGCTTCTCTTGCTCAGAAAATCAAGTGGCTCATAATCTTCACAACTTTAATAAAGCATCAGAAAACCTTTAAAACCAAAGAAGAGTGCGATGAACCTCAGGACTAGGATGCAGCTGGCTGGACTGAAAGGTTGTGCTAACTATGTCATGATCTGTCACGTGACACACACAGGTGAAAACCGAGGAAGAAAACTACTATATTAGCATACTGGAATGTGATATGATTTTAAATTTGTTCTTTTTGCAGAAGAGTGAATTGTTATTGAAAAGAAGTAGAATGCTAGAAAGAAATGCAGCAAATAATTAACTCTACTAAACAGGAAATTTGTAAAAATGAGGGTGAGGAATAAAAAAGAACAAATCAGACCTAACAAGAGAAAGACAGGGGAAAAGCAAATGGAGAATTAACCTGTCCAGAACAATGCTGAAGTTACAGAAGAGGAAAAATTGAAACAGTTTGAAGAGAGATTTTGCAAAGACTTTCTTTCAATTTGTCACCTTGACCCTCAGATCTGAAAGCTTCACTTTAAAAAAATAGTTATTATTTTTCTATACTGTTGCTCAGTATATTGACTGAGAAGCATTATTAAAGTCAAAGGGTTAATACTTTCAGATGACTTCATTACTTCTAAAATTGTTGAAAGACATTCACTTGGGTAAATTCAGTGAAGAGCGTATTATTTCCAACACTCAATAACAAAGAAAGTATTTTTTGTTGTACAAACTATTCCCAAGGTTGTTTCCTGTAGTTATAGACCCTCTTTAGTCCCATTCTCTATCATCATTTTAAGAGGAAGAGATGTAACCATATTTAACAATTATTTCTAACACTGTTTAATATTAAAAAGGGCAGTGAACATTTAATAATTTCTACCCAAATTCAATAAAAATAGTTTTTTGTTAATCTCTTCTGTTTGAAAGATTTTTTCTTAATTATTCCATTTCTGCACTGCAAAAAATACTGTATGGTGCTGAGCAGTGATTTCAGGTAAAATGTTTTTATTTAAGGATCTGATAAATTACATCTTGAAATCTGTGTAATTGTTGCTTTGCTATGGCAACTTCAGCAAAGGGACTGATCTGTCTATTACAGTACAGTGGTTTTGCCATGCTGCTGTGGTAGCAAAAGATATTCAATTCAGATGCCCTAGCAAATCACTTGACCAAAATTCCCTCACAGACTGTCAAATAAAGCTCACTGAAATGGCATTGTTTCATTCAAAAAAAACCTCTTCTGTTCTGCCAAACAGAAATTTAAAATAAAACACCTAGCATCTTAGGGGCTATGATGAAATACTGCCTATTACTTAAATACTGAAATTCTTTATAGCTGCAGTTGAGAAAGGATATTTCTCCTCCTTTTTTTATTATTTACTTTTTAATTAAGTAAACAGTTGTTTTTCAGTTGTTAATTATAAGCAGAGAAGAATATACAGACTGAACAGTTCTATGATGGAAAGCGTGATAATAGCTATGTAGAACATGTGAATCATGGGTTGTATGTAAAGAAGGCATATTTGAATAAGCATTTGAAGAAATATTGAAAGAATGACCTTCATGAAAGAGCCACTTCATATTCAAATAAAACAGATTCATCAAATTTAGCATATAAGGCAAAAAACATACAGAGAAAGTAAATGCAAGTCTACTGTGATGTTAATTAAATCAAATGCATCTGTGAGTCTGAAAAGAGGATTTCAATTCCCTTTTCTAAGAAGAGAGAAAAGTAAGAGTGTTGACTCTGATGCAAGATCATCAGAAACTAGTGGTACTAGCCACTAAGAGGAAGGGCTCACCAGAGCAAATGGAGATAAACCATCTCTTGCTTAGAGATGGTTAACAAGCTGCAGAAACCCTGAATTTCCTGCAATGTCAACAAATAAATTAGGTGTCCTAAACCTCCCCTTTCACCCCCAAAATGTAAAGAATAAATGCTCCAAATAATTTGAAGTAAAAACACTTAGATTTTCTGTCAGATTTGAAAGAGGAAAGAAAATAAGGTGCTTTTTTTGTTTTGTTTTCTTTTGTTTTGTTTTCCGAGCAGCGCTACAGGCTGGGACATGAGTGGTTAGAAAGCTGCCTGGCAGAGAAGGACCTGGGAGTACTGGTTGATAGTCGGCTGAATATGAGCCAGCAGTGTGCTCAGGTGGCCAAGAAGGCCAACAGCATCCCGGTTTGCATAAGAAACAGTGTGGCCAGCAGGGCTAGGGAAGTGATTGTCCCCCTGTACTCAGCTCTGGTGAGGCCGCACCTCGAGTACTGTCTTCAGTTTTATGCCCCTCGCTACAAGAAGGACATGGAGGTGCTTGAGAGAGTTCAGAGAAGGGCAACAAAGCTGGTGAGGGGTCTGGAGAACAAGTCTTACGAGGAGCGGCTGAGGGAGCTGGGATTGTTCAGCCTGGAGAAGAGAAGGCTCAGGAGCAACCTTATCACACTCTACAGGTACCTTAAATGATGCTGTAGCGAGGTGGGGGGTTGGTCTATTCTCCCACGTGCCTGGTGACAGGACGAGGGGGAATGGGCTAAAGTTGCGCCAGGGGAGGTTTAGGTTGGATATTAGGAAGAACTTCTTTACTGAAAGGGTTGTTAGGTGTTGGAATGGGCTGCCCAGGGAAGCGGTTGAGTCACCATCCCTGGAGGTCTTTAAAAGACGTTTAGATGTAGAGCTTAGTGATATGGTTTAGTGGAGGACTTGTTAGTGTTAGGTCAGAGGTTGGACTCGGTGATCTTGGAGGTCTCTTCCAACCTAGATGATTCTGTGATTCTATATCCAGAGCATACTACTTAGATAATTACTAAACCCAGTGCATTTGAATACGTCTCTTTGTTTTTGAATTAGAGAGCTGGGGCCTAGTCTGAGTTTGCTTGGCTTTTCTTCATATAGAGAGCAAACAGTTAACAGTGAAGGGACAAAAACATACTGCCCTCCTTTTATGCAGAACTTCTGCAACTGTTCTTCACTTGAACTTGCAAATAATTTATCTGTCCTGCTCCTTTCACCCTCTGACAGGACAACAACGGTCAGGCAGCATGGCATAATATCTTATGTTTGAATCTGAAGGGCCAGCAATGCTCTCCTTTCTAATGAAGAAGTGCAGGATTCTGCCTCCTCTGAACACAGCCAGAAGTGATCTGAACTGATAACTGAAATACCTTCAGTTATTTGGAGGCTGAAGTGATCTGAACACTCATGTAAGCAGAGGAGAAAGGCAGATAATAGTTTGTGTTAGCAGCAAGCTGGGGAGCTGAGGGTAGAGACTGTGGTGAGGCTGATGGGCAGCAGGCACAAGGTTCTGTGAAGCCTTCTGCAGTAAATACCAATTACATAATTGCATGATGATCAAGGCCAAGTGCAAGATCCTGTATCTGGGCCAGGGCAATCCCACACACAAATACAGGCTGGGCAGAGAATGGATGGAGAGCAGCCCTGAGGAGAAGGACTTGGAGGTTCTGGTGGATGAAAAGATCGACATGAGCTGGCAAGGTGTGCTTGCAGCCCAGAAAGCCAACCATATCCTGGGCTGTGTTAAAAGAAGCGTGGCCAGCAGGGCAAGGGAGGTGATTGTCCCCCTCTGCTCTACTCTTATGAGACCCCACCTGGGCCACTGTTTTCAGCTCTGGGGTCCCCAGCCCAAGAAGGATATGGACCCGTTGGGAGTGGGTCCAGAGGAGAACCACAAAGATGATCAAAGGGCTGGAGTACCTCCCCTATGAAGACAGGCTGAGGGACTTAGGGTTGTTCAGCCTGGAGAAGAGAAGGCTCCGGGAAGACCTTACAGTGGCCTTCCAGTACCTACATGGGGCCTATAGGAAAGCTGGGAAAGCTGGGGAGTCACATGTAGGGATAGGACAAGAGGTAATGGCTTTAAACTTAAAAAAAAAAAAAAAAAAAAAAAAAAGGGAGGATTTACATTAGTTATAAGGAGGAAATTCTTTACTATGAGGGTGGTGAGGCACTGGACAGGTTGCCCAGAGAAGCTGTGGATGCCCCATTCCAGGAGATGTTCAAGGCCAGGCTGGATGGAGCTTTGAGCAACCTTGGTGGGAGGTGTTCCTGCCCATGCCAGGAGGTTGGAACTAGGTGGTCTTTAAGGTCCATTCCAACCCGAACCATTCTGATTCTATGATGGACAGCTTATGTCATCTTTCCAATAACACACCTGTAAGAAATTAGCCAGCATGGGAGGTGAGTAAAGGTCCACAGCCAATTTGAGAGCCCATGGGAAGTAGTTAGGGACAGAAAAATTTCCTTATTTCACTCTTAAATGCCCTCTGTGTTCATCATTGGAAGTAATCCATTAGAAACAAGTTACTGAATTCTTTTCTGCTTCTCTATTGTATGGCTATTTCTTACTATTGTTTCATACCCATTTCAATGTTTTCTTGGTCACATGCCAGAATGTGGAGAAAAAAGAAAGGAATCCACTAAGTATGTCTAATCTCCTACAAGAAAAGCACTCAAGTTATGATAACATTGCCTTAATGTTAAATGCCAGTCTACAGGAACCTTTTGCATAAACATACCCATTTATCTTTGAAACTAATCATAAAAACCTGTTACTGTATGAATTCACAGTCTGTGCATGTTCCATCAGTTGGCACACATCTGCAATGTGTACATTATTCAGGTTTATTCTAGTTGAGTGTAACTTCAGCTTGACCATGCATAAGTCTGATGACTCAAGAGACCTGTATTTTTAAAATTTTCTTGATTATAGGCATAAGACCTTATATAGAAATCTCAACATTAGAATCTTTCAACCTATTTGAGCTTGTAAAATGACGAGACTCAGTAGTCACCCAGATTAGTCTTTATACCATTAATTGTCTGTGGGTTTATCGTCACCATTACAAAATTAAAAGACAGAGTCTTACACACTGGTTTAAGTGTCAAAAGATTCTGATTATCAAAACCAACACCTGCCTCATGATTTGGTGCACACCATGAAGAAGTTTGGTGAATGACTAGAGAGCATATGATATGTCTGCTGTCTCTTCTCAAGCAATTTGGTTGAGAAAATGATGATACATTTAGTCAGTTGAAATCGCTCCAAAAAATGTCATCGAACTGGTATGAAAGGAACAGCCCAAACAGAAAGATGGTCAAATGAACTAATACAACTAAGCTGTCAAAATGTTTAACTAGAAATGATTCACAGTGTCTCTGCCTAAAGCACAGAAGCTAAGTGGACAACATGATACTGTGCCCATGCCTATCCTCACTACATATTGACTTGCCACATGGGACAAAACACCTGTTTTCTTTTTGTGAGCTTCTTAGTCTTGGCAAACATTTCATGAGTGTATGGGCTCAGCCATCCACTGTTACCATGAAATACAAATGATCAACCCTGAAGGGATGTGGTTTGCAGTAAGAAAAAGACGTACAGCTCAGAGATTTGCTATACTATTTAAAGGAGAGCACCAGATTCACCTGTAAGAACAATTTAAATATGGATACCAGTGGAACAGAGCTGAAAATTTTAGATCAAGTATTAGGAACAAAATCACCAAATCCTGCCACACAACATTACTGAACACAACATGAATTGGAATGGCTGGTATTTGATACTAATACAACTTATATATTCATGCATTTAGGAGACAAATGCTACGGCAGTAAAGAGAGGCTAGGACATAGCACAAGTATAAATGTGGACAGATTTCTCTCATTAACCACTAGGGAATGCCGTAGCTGGAGCAGCTCCTCTAATGGCAATTGGGAGTAATGGAACCAACTGTTAGAGGCTATAAAATGTAACATGTATCTCAGAGCACATGCTTTCATTGCTTCATTTGTGAAGACTCAGACTTTATTATGTAGCCAACCCTCAAAGTCATGATTGTAAAAGGCACACGCACAAGAAAGGATTATTAAAGATTATACATGTTTGCAAAGAACAAGAACAAACAACCAGATATTAATCCATGTACTGTGCATAGTTAATTTTTTATGCCATGAAAGGACTAGAAAGGGTAATGTAAACTTTCACCTTCTACCCAAGCACTGTAAATCTGTAAGTCAACCTAGTTATTTCCTGGAATAAAAATCAGCCTCAGACTTCACCACCTCTGTCACAGAAATTGGAACAAATATGCTTGAATACACTGAATTCTGAAAAGTTACACTCAAGAGAAACATCTTGCAGCTTTGTTGTTAGAATAAAAGTGACTATGTAATAAGTTCATAAAATTTGTATCACTTACACTTTATCTGTAGTTACTGAAAACTATGTAAAACTCAAATCTAAATAGTAATTTATAACTGTAGATAGCTCTGGCCAAGATACCAACACTCCATGTCTATAAAATATATACACAGATACATTTAAACATTTAAATAAAATAGAAACTTTTATGTGAGACTTGGATGAACAACATGTTTTTCAACAGAGAGGCAAAATCGCCTCTAAAACTAGCACTCCCTAATTACAGTTTGCAAGTATAGGTTTTGGTGCATACATGTGGGCATCCAAAAATGACCAAATTCTTATTAATTTATTTTTGACTCTACTTGCCCTATGGTCTGTGAAAAATGCTGAAATAAATCAGGTTGGAACTTAGTCTGGAGACCAACTCTTTTAGTATATAATACACTGAAAGTCCATATTACACCTGTAATATGGCTGTTTTGCTAGACCCTTCTACATACACCCCATCACAAAAAATCATTTTTCAGAATTAAAGAAGAAAAGCATAAAAAGGGAAAGAGACAGGAAGAAAGCAGAAAAAAAGAAAATCTTGAACATTAGACTGAGGCAAAACAGACAGGGAACTGTCAAGTCTGCCATGTGTGAAAAATGGTTACAGGCAAGGACTAGATGGTCCTTGCAAAGAGTTCAGAGAGGGCAAGGAAAAAAAAAATAGTAAAAAAAAGGTTCTGTAAAACTAAACACAGAAAAGGTTTTTCCATACCGAGAAACAAAATGCTAAATACAATGGCATCTGTACAGCTACACTGGTGATTTAAGGGGCACAGACATTCCTTCGGAATATCCTCAGGCCAAGAAGAAAAGAGGGGAAAAAAAGCATCATCATCAACAAAAAAGAGGTGGCATCAGCACGAAGTCACAGAAGGATGAACCCTGACCTACGATGGGCAACCTCTGAACAAAATTTTGGTTTCACATCAAATTGTTTATATTGAAAACGGTTTAAACCAATTCAAGCCTCAATATATTAAACACTATGTATTTATTTAACATGCCATTAAAGCAAGTTTGGGGCACTTACATGTGTCTATGACAAGCAATCTTTTGACTGCTATACAAGAGTGTCTCTCATAAACAGGAGAATAATTTTCTTCTGTACGTGTGGCTTTTGATATCAACGTGATCTTTCAACAGACAGGAACTGCCAACTGACTTTCCACAAGTGCTTATGACCTAATTTTGAAAAACCTCTAAAGAACTTAATTTTAACTCGGTGGAACCCGCTTTAACCAAATTGTTTAAGAGAACAAACGTTATCATCTTCACATTACTTCAATCACATTAAAAACCACATTTGCTTAAGAATAGAATAAATGCATTTTAGAGTAATATTTACCTTCTGACTGTCATGTTCAAAAGTTGAAAACCAATGTTCTGCAGTCTTCATAAGACATGTGAACATTGCACTGAAAGGGGAAAACCCAGAAACTTGGTGTTAAATAATGTATTACAAATAAGAGTAAATTAAATGTAAAGGAAGTTGTTAAAACTTACTAGGCATCATGTTCCAGATATTCAGGATTCAAAAGGACTTTCATTTCCTCACTGAAAAAATCAACAGCAAACAATCCAAATGTG
This sequence comes from Cygnus olor, assembly GCF_009769625.2. Lineage (NCBI taxonomy): Eukaryota > Metazoa > Chordata > Aves > Anseriformes > Anatidae > Cygnus > Cygnus olor. The sequence goes on from NC_049170.1 coordinate 38,168,339, forward strand.
AATGTTTGTTTTTGGTCAGTGCTCTGCATGTACTATTATGTATTTATAAGCCAACTTTCATACAAAGTGCAAATGAGAAGACTAGCCTTTTTAATTAAAAAGAGCAACTCCATTGAACAAATGAAGTCTTTCCTTTTTATAAAGATCAAAAACAAATTAGCTGCCTTGTCTGCACTACAATGAAGTAACCATCTAATTACTCCAAATAACAAATTACTGAATGTCACAATGTATTATTTGAATATGCTTGATCTACAATAATTGATTGCTGCACAATCTATTACTGTTTGTCCAAAACAACAAAAAAATGGTTACTGGTCAAATATGCAGTATCAAAACATTAATTTATTTTGTTTTATTAGCCTGTATTTTTATTGTACTTTAACAGCAATTTATCAGTGACAGCACCTCTTTTCCATCTACTTTGTTCTTTGGCTCTACTTTTTCAGTGGCACTGGAACAGAATGCTGTGTGTAACACATGCTTATTTGGAGTTACTTTGCACTGAAGGGCATCTTCTAGGTAATTTCAGGATATCTGAAGATGTACCCTGACTAAAACACACACTTGTAAATAAATTCCATCCTTATGCTAATACTGCCTTTGGACAATCACATTGAGGGGTGCTAAAGAGGTTATGATACATAGCACATATAATTAAATTGGCTTTTATTCACTGCTAGACTCCACAAGCAATGACAAAAAAGACAAATGAAAAGAAATTGATTAAATATCACTAATGATTCAAACAGGCAACTAGTTTACTTATTTTTAAAAGCTTTACATATAAGGCAAGAAAAAAGCATCTGAATTCAGTTCACAATCATATGTGATGTAGTATTTTATACATGCGTATAAACATGTGCACGCACAGCTTGGCTGTATTGAGAATCAATACCTAAACTTAATGTTACTACCAAGACAAAACATAGGCAGGTATTGCAGCTACAACATTGCAGGGTAATGAAAGGAATATCAATCACAACAATGCATCTACATTGATTATTTTAAGATACAAGGAAAGAAAGTTGTTAATGTGTCCATTTTAAGACTGTATTTTTCTACTCTGCTTCCTCTCTGCAATGACAAAAACTAAAGCATTCTTGGCAATAACAAACAACGAGGTAAAACATTAAGATTTTCCTTTAGGTTTGCTGTGTTCACTTTTTCCTATAGCTAATTGCTGTGAATTGGCCAATGTCTACACTAAAACCTCCTTCCAGATGCTGTAGTAGGGAAGACAAAATAAGGACATTCCCATAAAAGCAAGAGGATGCAACATTTTCTCAAGTTAATTTATTAGTTATAAACAAATAATTAAAGAACATATTTATAAGTTCAAGCCCAGAAAACTCTGTATTTTTTTAAAGAAGCAAATTTTTAAGATTATATAAATAAAACATTATGCTTGCCTTGGTTGCGCAGCTTCACTGGCATGTGAAAAGGCTTGGTGGTCACAATGCAGAATAAAAACAATGGGAGCTAAGAGTTCATGCATACCCTAAACATAAAAAGAAGCAAAAGTACTGTAAGATATTTCATTCATATAACAGTTCATAAAGCACAGCATCAGGCAGCCTGCAATATTGGGTGCAGACTAACTGAAAGTGTGAACATTTATATTCTTAACAGAATGGTTTCATAATCAATGTCTTTTATTTTAAATTCTGATTAAATCCAAGTGTTTATTCTGCTATAATATGGGGGAAGCAAGTTATTCTCCCTTTTTCTAACACAACAGGCAACAGATTGGCAATGGTAAGCAACCCTGCACCTGGCAGTTTAGTCTAAGATCTATATTTATAAATATAAATTTTATTTATGTTAATTACAATCATGATCCACAGTACACACAGATCTGCAATAACAACAAATTACAAAATTTAAAATTATTATTATTTTTAATTCGATAGTGTTCCAAAACCGCCATAACAATAGCCTTTAGAGGAGACTTGGGCAGCTATTTGGGAAATTAGAAAGTTAAAGTTCCACTCCTATGGACATGAGAAATAAAAGGGCTTTTTCACCTTTTTTTTTTTTTTTAAATTAAAAAAGTCATTAGGTCAATATTTAAAAAAGTACATTATTAGCACAATGTGTAGGAGACCTGGAACTGTTCCATTACAGACTTTTACTTACAAATACAATCTATATCCAGATATAGACAAAATATAAAACCGTGCAGGAATCAGAGTGGAAAAAAGTGGCGGATAGTTCAGGACTTGGGACAGGGTTAGAAGCATGGCTGGACAACCCATTGGTGCTCACCAGGGATAAAAGAGGAGTCTTGACTTATATTGCTTCATCTGGGGATTTCCAATGTGCTAACGGGAGCAGAAGCAACCGCTTCAGCAAACAAACAGCACAGTTGTTAGCAAGCAGCAACACACTGGCAGGTAAAACAATTGCCTGCAGAATGAAACCTCAGCTACAGGAGAGATTCAGACCCTTCCCTCAGATTAAATCAGGAAAAAGGAAGATCTGGGAAATTTGGATACAGCAGTGGAGTTGGGTTCCCAGTAGGAAGGGTTCCACTAGGAAGGCAGGTGGGAACTACGTAAGATTGGGGTGGGGGTCAGCCATAAAAAAGAAGTGAGGGGAGCCCTTTAGTGATGGAAGGGGTGTGGGATGAAGCATGGAGACCCGTCTGGCTGCCTCTGGATGTACAGATCACTCCAAGGGGAGGGAACTACAGACCTCGGCCCCAAAAAAACTGGTATAGTGCCTGTTCCACCACACGCTTAGCAGATCTCACATTTCTTTTGTTCCCTGCTTGGATTCTCTGACCTTTCTGTTGGGGCAGTATCTCTGGACGCTATTAAGATCTCAATTAGGCAGCATATTATTAAAATTCTTGGGATACTCTCAGATAGGTCAAAGTCAACTGTAGAACTGTGATATTACATGTAGCATTTCAGGAGCACTCAATATGTGAGAGTTAGCTTTACCAGCTCGATACAGGCAGATCCATTACCACAGAACAAACAAACAAATAAAAACAACAAAATACACTTAAAGTTTTATCAGAAATATCAGATGTAGATCAGAGCAGAGAGAAGAGGACTCAGATACATAAGGAAGCCCTCTCTAGGTCATTATCTATCACTATCTATCTATGATGCATGAATCTCATTTGTTCGTAAGAGGAAATTCCAATACTTGGCAACATGAGGAAAATGAGTGGTGGTGGAACTATCTCTGTGTGCTGTCAACCGAAATCTAGGAAATTCAATTTTCATTTCTTCAAAACTGAGCCAATTGCTCATATAGCCTCAGCTGCAGGGTTGCAGCAATACCAAATTCTGTTGACTGGGCATAGCTAAAAACAGCAAACATACTAAAGAGTGGACCTTTTCTTTCCCTTCTGATTTCTGAACCTTTAGGGACTACTTCAAAAGATGAAAAAAAAAAAAAAAAAGTTAAACCCTAGGTTCTCATGTAGCCACTTGATCACTTGATTTCAGGAGCTGATCTACAATTCCCAAACACAACAATATAATTCAGATTACAAGTTGACAGCCTCAGATTTCTGAAAGTCTTACAGTTGTAGCAGGAAAGAAAGAAATAGGAAAGACAGGGAGATAGGTCCACAATTAGAAGATAAATAGAAATAGCAAAAATATTTAAATAAACTGTAGATAACATGAGCTGTGCTTCCACATACACTCACAGACCTCCACAGCTCCACATCTAATCTTTTATTCACCCTGATATACTAACATGAAATAAGAGAAATGGAAATGCCAAAAACTTGACTATCTAATAAAACTACCACCTAAGTTGTAAACACGTAAGTTGAAGAAAAAGAAAGAGGACATAAAATAAGAATTAGTCATAAAAGATAAAAGCACATCATACATTCTTCCAACATAATAATGTATCAACTATATAATAAAGTAGAACTGTAATGTGGCTGCCCACATACAACAAAAACAAAACAAACAGATGATGAAATATCAGGATTTCAAAAAGATACCTCTGATCTTTCAGTTACAATAGTACTTCAAATATTTAGAGATTTTTAGTTTGGCAAGAAAAGCCACCAATGTAATATGCATACACATTTTTTCAATGCTGCAGTTTACTAAAACTCTTTAGTGTTAATAAATAAGTTGACAGAGCTCAGATAATTTTATGACACTTCCCAGCTGCAACAAAATATTGATTTCATAATACAGTCTATGGTTTAGAAAGAAAACCAGGAATACAGCATTTCTACAATGCAAAGTGAATCAATGCATTTCAAAATTATATTGACTTCTTTAAGGTCAATCAAATCATGTGTGAACAATGGTTAGCCTAGTGATTTAGCATAATTGTCACTATTTCTTTTCAATGTAACTAGGACCAGAATTTTTGGCATCAATCTTACAGAAGAATGCTAATAGTATTTTTTACATATTCTTAAGTACAATATACTATTCTCTTTACATTTTGTATTTACAGCTGCTATTTAAAAATTCAATGATCCCAGTGAGGATTCTGTCTTTAAAATCTCTGTAATACAGCCTCACAACATTCTATTCCATCTGACTGGGGACGGAAATGTCTTTCCCCATCAAATAAAATGTTACTCCATGCTGGTCAAAAAACCACAAAACCTACTACAAATTTCATGCATATATGCATATTAAGCAAGCATTGATTCTTCTAAGAATATATACTGATGCTACATAATAGTTTTAATGAAATATTGTAAATTTCAGTTTTCTTTATTTATAAGGATGCAAATTGCCAAGGAACTAGAACTTTTTCCAAATATTTGGAAGAGAAACATGAGGTCCTGTACAGATGTTGACAGATGTAAGGGCAAGTTTTCATTTACTGGCCAAGTGTCACAATTATGACAGCAAATTTAGTTCTTGCATGTGGTCATAAAAATGCAAGAGAGGAATTCCCATACAGAACAACAGGACGAGTCCCACGATGGATACTGAATATGAAGATAGACTTCGGAATTTGAGCTTTGTATTCAGGTTACTGTGGAGAGAGCATCTCAGAAGTGATCCATTCCTGATGAATTAATGGTAACCTTTATTATCTTCAAGAAAATATGCTATGCTTTGCTTTAGTGGAACTTAGTATGGGAAGTCAATCTTAAAAACAACCAAGAAAAATGGTAGGACAGGAAGACTGACTACAACACAGGTATTTGATAATAGAGAAAAAAAAATGTATCCTGTCACCACCACAAACTTCTTCCTATTAGCTAGTTCTGAGAAGCATACTGATGGTCATAAGAGAAATGTTATCTAAAGAGAGAAGAGCACGGGGACAAAAAACCAGGATTGTTACTAATAAGCTAACAGGATCATCAATTTAAAAAAAAGGCCTTTTAAAATGAGGTATGAAAAAGGAAAAGCTTCTAATACATGTGACACGTGTCCATTAAAAGCGAGGAAAATCACAACCGTTTGCTATTTTGTGGACTTGGCAGGGCACCACAACACTTGGATGATATACTGAAACACTTCAGAGATATTAAATCAACAGTTTTTCATGATCCAAATTTATTTCCTTTTATGCACTTTACCTCTCCTTTTAGTCCTGTTGGCAACCCCTTCCTGAAATTACTGCACTACTGATGCAACCAACACCAGTTGAAAACAGAGGTAAATAAGTTTTCTTTGTCAACAGCCTGTAGGCTCGCAAAATTGAACCTGTTCTTTTATCTTACTATGTTCATTTAGCCCACCAAGCAGTCTTTATTAAAGCTGAGGCATCAGGCAGTCAAAGTTCATTAATACCATTTATATAATCTCTGCAGTTTCAATTAACTCAGCAAGACATTCTACTACATGATAACAGTCTCATTAATTCAATAAAATCCCATAACTATTAACAATATGGTCTATGTTAAACGGGGTGTCACCTAGTAGAAAATAATAGCTTTAACAGCTTGTGATGAAACTCAGGGCTTTCTTTTTTTAAAATTTGATCTGGCTAAATATTCCATCCTTATGTAGAAAGGTATTATTTCTTTATTATTTCTTGGTAAGGAATCAAGAGGATTTTAAATACGAGCAGAGGGTAATTAAGTCCTTTTAAGTCATATCAAAGAGTAAAATAATACTTCTTGTTCAATAACTGATAGACCAAATTAGCTGGAATGTGTTCTTCCATTTTCCCAGCATCAGAATGCTGGCCTATATTCACTAGAAAGGGGAGGTTGAATACTGCTGAAGCTCACAAATCTCGTTTTTTCTTGCTATCACGCAAGACAGTCTGTCAAACATGAAAAGTAACCAGCTGATGGAGATTTGATATGTTTGATAACTATATATTTGATTTTTGATTTAATCTGTAAGAATTCTTCAGAAGTACCCGTTTCTTCAACACTGGTCTTTTCATGTATCACAACTAGTTTCCTGGCTTAGGGGCAGGGTGGTCACATACCATGCCTGGGAGCATACAGTGTGTTATAAAACTCTTCACATTTACTGAAGCTTTGTATTTTTGTCCTACCTAAAGTTTGCTGCTCTACAGTTTAGCTTTTGTCAGTGTCCCTCAGTTTGTCAGTCACTAATCTCCCTACAGTTAATAGTCTGGGCAAACAAATACAAATGTCTATAAATCTGCGTATCAGTCTTGCTACATTAATTTAATATCGTGCTTATATTCACTTCAAAACCTTCAGAAGAAATGTTAAATTAATTTAGCCCTCATCCCATATGGATGTATGTAGTCAGTGCAGCTTTAAAGGCTACCCTTACCATTTAAACAAAGAAGGCGTAAGCAGGCTCTCCTTCTGGCAATACTGTAAAAGTGGTATTTGCTAGCACCCTTGTCCATCAGTCAACAGGCATTTGTCAGCAGCATTGCATTTGTTTGCTACAGGATTAGATAAAGAATCTATTTGCTAATGCATAGCATGGCTTTAGCACTTTGAGGAAGAATCTAAAGCATTATATAAAACAAAATGGTAAATTTTGCTAACATTTCAGAAATCACTATTTGTGATTTTTGTTTATTCAGTACCATTTTTAATCCTGATGCTTACCTTTTTTTTTTTTTTAACAAAGCACAGAAAGCCTCTTGTTCCTGTTCTTTTCCTGTTTCACCAACATTGAACAAAAATATGCTTTTTATAAAGGAATTCAAATTTAGACAACTTAGAAACCTTAAAAAAAACAATCTGAGGGACTGTATCATGAGGAAAAAGCGTATGTTATTCAGTGAGCTTACTTTTCTCACTATACAGACAACAAGCAACTCTTTGACTACTATAGCATTATGATACGACTTTAGATACAACAGAACTACATTATTGTCAAACCACATAGAAAATGTTGAGTCGATGAATGCCACCTGTACTATATTTTCATTACCTGTTTATAAAGCAACTGCTCATTTTCTCTGGCATAGCAGAACAGAACATCTGTAAGAATTTTCCTCACATTCTCTTGCTGGAAATACTGCATTTCAGGAAAACTGAAAGTGAAGAAATACAATGAAAGTAAACATTATAGCTCACATAATCTCAGCTGCTGTTCTTCTATAAACATTTTTAGGTAAGACAGCACCTCTCTTGTCTGCTTTCCTATCTCTCCGTGAATTGTGGATGCTGCTGGAATAAGAATACTTGTAAGGACTTGTTTTATTTGTCTTGCAACCAAATTTCTGAACAATGTTCTTTAACGTCATTCTGTTACATGATGATATCACTAGTTATATTTGAATATGTTATCCCTTTCAACATTAAGAAAGCTAGAGAGCTGCAAGAATGAAATGAAATGGCAGGTTGCTTTAATTGTCAACTTTTAACAAGCAGCCAATCCAATTGTAATTGGATATCAATCTGTCCTGCAGTTTCAGTTTGTCTTGCTCTTTCTTCTTCTCAAGATAAAAGTTGGGCGAAGAAAGAGTACAAGAGCTACAATATGTTAAAGAAATTTATAAAATTTCCAGTTCTAAACTGGAATAAAATAGAAGAAAGAAAACTATGCCAGAAGAAGCATACAGAAAAGGTTCCAATGCTTCATAAATATTTGAAAAATGATTAGCATATTAATGACAAGATTTTTAGACTATCTCACAATCATCATGAAAACTGGCATCCTAGTTTTCTTCAGCTCTAAGCAAGCTGCAATGTATCTTATTGGCATTTTTTTTGTGATGCAACATTATGAGATATTTCACTGTCTTTAGCAGCTGTTTCAAACAAACCTTCAAATTATGAAATAGTTGGATGCTTTGGCAGGGTAAATATTCTCTAAGTGAAATAGTATTAAATTGTATTAGTGTGATAAAAAGGGGAAAAAGATTCTGGGAAAATCCTGTTATCCAGGAAAATGCAGCTATTTAGAATCTCTATCTATTCTGAAGGTACTCTCACCAGTATACACCAGTATATCCTGCTCCTTGACTGCTGGAAGTAGGAAAGAAACTGGTTATGCAGAATGGATTTTAATGAGTAAGTGCACAAACAACAGTGTTTTCATGCTTACTGAAAAAGTAACTAGATGGCAAAAATATTTGATAAAGCAACCAACCCAAGCCCCTTCTAACTGTGTGGAGCAATAACAAATTCAAAAAATGATATAACTGGAAAGGTATAATACCAAAAGGAAAGGAAAAGGTAAAGTTCAACAAGGAAAAGAAGAATTCTTAACAAGACAGTAATGGTAGGCTTCAGGGTAGACTGCTGATATAAAGGTTATAGTATTGTCAATTTTAAAATGAAGTTGTGTGCATTGCAGCTAAGTTTTCTTCAAGCAAATTTTATCTTGTCTGTTTCCAGAGCCTGAGCTACAATGCTAAACTTCAGACCAGTTATACTGAGGCTGTTGTAAAGCCTGTCATGGAGGAACAATATAAGAAATTGCAACAAATTACATCTGATAAAACTGTATTAAAAGTAGTATGTTCATCTCACAGTGGTAATAACAAGTAAGCACAGAAACAACTAGAAAGGTGCATCGAAATCCTTGTATAAAAGATCTGATGCAAGACTCACGGCAGAGAGAGAAGACACTATGGCTTGAACACAATAATGTGGAAGTACCGAGAAAGGCATTGGGATGAAGAGTGTAACGTTTTCCTGGCACCTGATGGGGGTAATGGTAGACCAACATTTGGATACTTGTATGCACTTGTACTAATCAAATTACTGTAGAGGAAGGACACAGCTGAGACCAAAAAGGTGCATTACAGCAGATGGCAATCGACATAATTTAGGGATTTGAAGAGATTATTTCTGAAGGACTGTTATTCAGGCCTGCCCTATGAAGTTTAGGAGGAGAAGACTAACAAAGAAAACTCAAAAATACACAGAGATATCTGTGAGGATCTAGTAATACCAGAGATTGTGACAGAAAGGATAATAACAAACTCATGAATAAGCTGGCTGAAGTATTAATTATAGTAAATGTAAATACAAGAGATCATGAGGGAACTATCAGTTCAGGACGGATTTTTATGGAGAATGTCATTTTATAACTAAAACACTGTAAGAAATAGAGTATCCTCAAATCAGGCAAGACAAGAATACTGCTCACGAATATTAGAATATTACATTTAATTACATCTTTGAGAAAGACTTTATAAGGGAATGGAAATTTTACCATAACGGCTTCAATTAAACAAAGGTGCATTCAAGGCCTTACTTTCTGAAAGTGAAGATCAGCTTGAGTTGGTTATCATTTTTTAAAACACTTGTTTAGCCCACTTAAGAACCCCTATACAAGTGACAAGAAACTTAGGCAGCCAACTAAATAAAAGGATGTACAAATACTTTCTAAAACAAATTTGGTAGCAAACAGAAAAGAGGCTCACAACAACAGCTGCAGAGCTACCATCTTCTTTTTCATTAACAGATTCCATCTTCTGCCCTTTAGCAGCAAGTATGGGGAAAGCTACTAAACCAGGAAAACTGGAAAAAGATGGTCTTGAGATTGCAAAGATTTGGTAAAGAATAAAGACAAACACTGTTGCTCACTTTTTCTTGAAAAGGAATGAGATGGTGTATAAAGGTAGCTCTTCCAGCAGTTCCCTCCTCTTACAGGGAAACTAGATTTTGTGTGTTCAATTCTTACCTGGTGGATGACTGTTTCTTCCCCTATCTTCCATACCAGGAAGGATTTAGCTGCTAAATGCATTCTGCACTATTTTTATTTTTTATTTTTTGTTTGTTTTTGTTACTGGGAAATGCAGAGTGTGAAAAAGCAACACCCACCACTATTCATCTTCATACTGTTTCCATTGTCCTAAATTGTGATTGTTAATCCCAAAGCAGAAACTAAGTAGACATATATAAAAACATTTCTACAAAAGAAAAAAATAACCCGCTTAGACTGCTGGAAATGACCCCTAAACTGTTCTGTTTTCTTAAAATACTGAGAGAGGGAGGGTAATCAATTCTGGCTATTTACAAACCTAAACGTAAGAGGTGGTGCCAGCAAGTAAACTTGTATTTTGATTTGACTGGTAGCTAGATGTTTTTGCATCCGTGAATCTGCTGATTTCCATTCCAGCAAATATATTTTTTAAATTCTTCTTTATCCCTTACCTTTTTAATCATCATGAAACAAATCAGCATTGTTCTCTGGTACAATTTTTGAATGACAGTAATTAATCATTGCATTCTTAAGACTATTATGAGTTATATGGTGTTAGTTCATACACAAGTTCCTTTCTCAGTAGAATAATAGAATGCAGTATTATAATCATAGCTTGGTTGGTACTGCTATCTGTATTTAAAGGCTTTTACTTTCATTATAATAAGTCTCCCTTACCCCCACATTCCTACCCTAATTTTTGAGAAGTTTCTCATTTGACAGAAAGAGAGATGGCATTTGGTTCCATCTCAAAAGAATATGTTTCTAAAAATTGGAAGGAAAATCTAGTTCTCTCAACTATCAGCCAGTAAAAAATGAGGCAGGTCATTAATTAGAAATGTTGATCACTAATGAGTTAGGATTAATGTAACAAAAGCCTTCCCTGCTTTGCTTGTAAATATTGGAAGTTCTTAGTATGCAACAGCCAAAATATATATTTATACTTAATGGGTTGGCTTATTATCACCTAATTTCAGGTGACTGAAGTTTATTTAGGTAAAGGTGAGCTAGAATCCTTTTATAAATATTGAAAAAATCCCCATACTTCTTTGCCATGTGACTAATCTGATCTATACTAGACATTTACTTTAGGAAGAGATTGTGTCCTAGGATTCTTCAGGTATACAGACTCTAAAGGATGATTATTAGCCCAGTTGTGAGCGTTTATATTGTGAAATCTAATATTGGATGAGGTAACAATTCACAAAATGAACACATACACATGAACAAACTTCCTCACAGTTCCCCTTAGTTAATAGAATTTTGACATTTTATAGAATCACAGAATGGTTTGGGTTGGAAGGGACCTTAAAGATCATTTTGTTCCAACCCTCCTGCCATGCGAAGGGACACTTCCCACTAGAAAAAACATTTAAAACACTACCAATGTAAAAAGCATATTTCTACCCACTTTTCCAGTCTATTATCACTAGACTTCAGTAAATTCTAATAAAAACATTACAAATTCTTTACTGCTTTGCTAGATGGGACTCTGTGGTTTGATACACTGTGTGCAGTTAGCATCACGTTGCTGAGCACTGTTTAGTTAAAGATGTTGGATGATGGAGTACTGAACTTGGTGACAAAGAATGAAAAAATATTCTTTAAATAAGAAACAGAAGCTAGAAGATGATGATGATAATTGAATATAATACTCAAGCATTTTAAATTTTAATAAACAGCACTGTAAGTTATTGACAAATCTTTATATTGTAACTTCAGGAATTTATTCAAAGAATGAAGATGAAAAAACAATGTTGAATACAAGTTACTTATATTACAAAGCCAAGGAATGTAGAACTTATTGCTTCTTACACTACTGCTAGTTTACAAACACACATGTATATATATGCATACATAGTGCATATAATATGATTATGATTTTATGATTAGTATATGAATATATATATAGTGTATACATATACATTTATATAGTCTGTGAAATAAATTAATACTGATAATTTTGCTTCTCCACTGTTTGACTTATTTTGATATTGATGATGTTTTCTGCTATTGTTTCAAGTAGACTTTTTTTTTTTTAATAAAGAAAGAATATTTTAATTCTTTAGTCTCTATTACTGACATTACTGAACATCACTCACACTGCCATTTGCCAGAGAGAGAGTCTGGACTTTGTATATGTGTTTTTTTAAATAACAGACTTACATCAAACTTAACCTCTACACAACTTTTCATTCTCCAATTATAGTTTAGATACATATATATTTTAATCTTAGAACATCCTGAACTGTTCTCTTTAACAAACAAAAAAATACCATCTGTGAGAATGCACATGAAAATATACTCTGATTTTAATTATACATCTCATGGCAAAAACGCATTCAAGAATGGGTCTAGGGATGGACATATAAAATACTGCAAAACCAGAGAGTAATTATATTCTCTGTATGACTTTGTTTCTGTAAATGAAAATGAGTAAGATTGGGATTTGTAAAATCTATGACTATCACCACTTTTTTCAAGTTGCAAGAAAAAATATTTGCAATAAAGTAAAATTTCACATGGTAGCAAAACATAACTGAATTTAACTAGATTTACACAGCAGTCAATGCTTCAACTCTAAAAAGAAATGTTTTCAGGAATTGAGTGTTCTATCTGAAACAAGTTTCTAAACAGGAATGACCTAAGGGCCAGGAAGATGAAAAGACAGTCACAGTAATATTAGGACAAATTTTAAAAGGCATACGTGACAAGTAACACTAGAAAACTGATAAATATAGAAATGCTTAACTTCTCTAGATGAATGACGTTTCCCTTACTAATTACGTATTGTTTTTTTTATTATTGATTGAATAAGTGTTAAGAATTACAGAAAATCATCTGTTCAATGTTTTATTATGATCATAATTTAGTTAAAAGACCTTTCAGTTTTTCTTACCTGCTCTTTGGTTTATACGGAAAACTCTGTTTTAAATTTCATGTAGTAATACATTTCCTAATATCTTAATTTAGAAGAGCTTTTCTTCAGTGATACCAATAAATCTCCAGGGTTTAATGTTTAACTCAATTTTCTCACTCAACACTCCAAGAAAGCCATATTTTTATACATTTAATGCATGTTTCTTCACATTCATGTTCAACAGTACTGACATTTACGCTAACCTAACTCAAGAAAATGCTATATAATGTATATCACATAAAAATGCAGAATCTAAATTTATATATAAAAATTTCTTTAAAGATCTACATACGTTCTTGTCACATCTTGTTCAATCATTGCTCGAAGCTCTTTATCCTGGAAAAATTTATTCCAAAGACTCTGAAATACAGAAAAATAATTGTATGTAACACAGAATTCTAATACGTAAGGCTTATGCGCTGCATCAGCAAAGTACTGTACAAATATTAACTAATTAATCCTTACCATTCCTGGATAGGAACACCAACATTTTATGGGTGAAAAAGAATGTTGTTGATTAGCCTGAAGTATCCTAGAATGTCAGTTTAGATCAGAGATGTAAAAATTTAAGTTCCTGGATCTTAGTTCTATGCTTACTGCATTCATTCAGTGGATGGCTGCTGGTGTGCAAATGAAGGGATCTATAAAGAATATTTAGTAAAGAGGAGTAAATTCAAACTCACAAGAACCAACTCAACTAAAAAAGTCTAGATCACAGTACAGTATGACATTTCTCCTGTAAGTGTATGGACTCCAATTACAGGTTGCCATAATTTCCATACTAAGAAATGGTTTGCAAGCAAGTTAGTTTGTCTTAGTGGAGGCAAAATCAAATAAGGAATGTATGATGATTGAATATGTATCATGAAAATGACATCATTCTAACTATACAAATACACAGTGCAGAGCAAGACTGGGCATTCTAAAAAGGCTTTTATACAGACAAAAAGAGTATTTAAAGCTCATTGTCAACATAAAAAAAATAAAATAACAGTTTGAAGCAGGTTTAGCTTCTTCTATATCTGTGCTTAAGATCGTTGCCATTCTCTTTCTTTGGTTTCCATGTCTTGCTTAGCAATATTTCGCAAAAGCTAACCTGGAAGAAGTCAGCAAATGTTGTAAAGTATTGTAAAGTAAAACTTACTCTTTATTGTAAAGGAATGGTAGCATGGCCATACTGATCAAAATACAGAAGAAACAAAATCTATAGCAGTCTTTTCATTTAGGTTAGTTTTCAGATAGTAGCAGAAGCAGCACCACTGAATGAAATACTTTACAAAGAGAGTGGCTACAACACTTCCAGAATTTCTTGCTCTCCTATAAACAGTTGATTGCCTTGGTGTTTTATGCTCCACAAAAAGAAAATAGAAAGTATATCAATGTTAGCTAGCAGAAGGAAGGAAAGGAAAAAGGAAGGAAAAAAAAAAGTATTTATACCCTTGACAATGTCTTATATAAACTTAAAATCTTTTTAACTTACTTGTAGCTTTTTTCATGCAGCTAGATCACTTTTTGAAACTTTGCCCCATTCCCCCTACCCCAACGGTCAATCGAAGTGAAGTATGAAGGAAACAATTTCATTGCTAGAAAGGAAGCAAAACCCAGGACACTAAAGGCTAAAACATTATGTCATTGCAGAGTTAAAAAGCATTTTGCTTTTCATGCTTATGCTTGACTTGGTCTGTGGCTTTATTTTATAGATCAAACCCCTTATACGTTAACCTTTATCTTCCATCTCCTAAAGATATCAAAAGTGGAAAAAAAGATTATGTCACTGTGTACAATCACAGACTACAGCAGGAACACTTTAAATCTTTTGTGAGTGACACAGCTTTCTGTACAGCTGGATGCAAGAATGGTTCGATGGCATGCACAGTCATATCATCTGCAGAACCAGAAATGAGCCTATGATCAATACTTCCATACTTCAACAAGCAAGCCTATTCAAACATCTCTCCTTCTGCATTAAATATGAAGCAGAGTACTGCACTAAATACAAACAAAATATGGGCCTCCCTTTATGAACAAAACGGAAACACGAGTAGTATCATTCCATCAAATATCTGTGAAAGTCTTTCTAGGTACAAATCTCATAAATACAGCCACCATTTCCACTCTTCCCCCAAAAAAAACAAAACAAAAAACCCCACCACTAAACCTATTTTCATGGTATTAATTATTTTGAAAATTTGGTAAAAAGAAACTTTCAAAAATGATTAAAAGTTAACAAAATAATAAGAAGCAGAAAAGCTTAAACATACTAAAAAACTTAACATACTAAATACTTTTTCATATATAATAAAATGGAGCACAAAAACAGTGTAAAAAAAACAGTTGCCTAAAACTAAGCTCCCACACCTATACCTAGACATTCATCAAAGTGTCATGACTATGAAAATACCAAGCTAGTATGAGGTCCTATTAACTTCAGCAAGAGCTGGATGCTTTGCACTAAAAGACAGTCAGGCCAAATACTTTTACCACATTTTCACTATTTCTTTAAAATTTGGATCTGTCATTTTGCAGCTGTCTGCTTTTTGAATAGAAAAGAAACTGTAGAGCTAAAAGAAACAAAAAAAGAATTAAAAACCTTGGAAGAATTGCCTATTTTGCAGCCTGGCACTTTACGTATTACCTCAAGATATACTACACAGACAGACAATGATTTTATTTTTGCTAGAGGAAAACTTTCTAGGCTAAACAGTACTCCATAGCAGGGTTCTTCAGTATTTGCTGTTAACAGTATTCCCGTTCGTATTGGATGTTTAAACTTTGACTATAGAGACATTCTGTGTATAAAACGAAAACACACAGCAATGAGAAAGCATATCAGTCAAAGAAAGGATATTCTGTGAAACTGGAACTATCGTCCAGCACTGATTACTTCCTTGGTCATCACAGCCTTCTCTGCAATAAGCACGGAATGATCAGAATATTAACCTGGAAATGAACATTTCTGGCTGTTCAACAGAACCTGTGAACCAATCATTACCTCAAGCCAGTTTGGAAATTCAGGAGTGAGATTTTAGCACCTGCCATTTTGCCTTCCTCAGCATGAACTCATGTCAGGATGATGATGATGACAATTTTGTAGCACATCTCAACATATAACTAAGGGTCAACTTACCCCCTCGTCCTGAGAGAGTGGATTGTTGATTATCAGATCTTGCTGTCCTGCTTTCCGAGGGTTTGTAATGTGCTGGGTAAAAACAGAAAAAACTCAAATCCTCTTCCATTAAGCATTAGTACCTATGTCAAGCCCTGAGAGTAGAGATCCTATTTATACCAACTTACAATTTCTTTGATTTTATTATACGAAGTTCTTAACTCTGAAGTGTTTTTGATCCACTGACTTCTGTCTTGGGGTAGAACCTCCAGAAATAACTACGAACAAAACAAAGTAAAACCATTAAGTTTAATCAATTTGATATACCTTTTCATATAAATCCTACCAGACAGCATAAGCCATCTCAGAAAGGTGGAGAAAGTATTCCATACATAAGGAGCAGGAAAAAAAGACCTATACTAATAGTCCTGGCTTTAAGACATTCCAGTCAATAAAAAAGAAGCTAGAAAATAGAGTTCTATGGTACAACACAAAGTATTACATACTATTGTAACCACAAACTCAAGCTTTGTAAACTGTCACAACTCCAGTAAAGTTGGCAAAAACTTCCAAGGCAGAAACAAAATGCAAAGAAGAAATTAAAATAAATAAACAAAACTTGGAGCTATTTACATAACACTGACCAGCTGATTCAACATGCCTAAAACCAAACATGAATGCTGAGCAGAAACTAGCCACTCAGAGATACATTCTACCTAAGAA
Source organism: Cygnus olor (assembly GCF_009769625.2). NCBI lineage: Eukaryota > Metazoa > Chordata > Aves > Anseriformes > Anatidae > Cygnus > Cygnus olor. Next base: position 38,185,143 of record NC_049170.1, read on the forward strand.
CTGTGGAAAGGGAAAATCTTAATATGTACAAAAGAAAGATGTTCTAGAATTCTGTGAGAAAGTTAAGATTTAATTGTGCAAAAAGTCCTTGAGAAGATCTACATCTCAGTTCTTTCACATTTCTCTTTAAATAAGGCTAGAAAGAAACATCTATTGGAAAATGCTCTTTAATTGCAAATAAAATAAGGAAAAAAAAGAATATTTTCTTCCTTTTTAAATATGATTTTATGTATGTATGTGTTATGAATCAGCAAATACTGACAAACAAAACGCATTCTCAAATTACTAAAAATACTTATTATTTCAGAACTTAATGTAAACATTGATAATATTTTTAAAAAGGCAATCTAAAACAGAGCCCCTAAGCTGTATCAGGATGTGCAAATAAAACCAGCCGTGTTTCTAGAATAAAACTGTTCCTTGATTTAATCAGTGGACAGTGAGGGACTTGATGCTTCTGTTAGTTCAGGTTTTTGAGTTAAGGCTTCTCAATTCAGAGGCATAAGAGCGTAAAGAATAATAAAAAAAATGCTTGTGGCAAGTATTAACCTCATCTCCTGAAAAAAATATTTTCATTATCTTTAAATTTCTTCAATGCTACATATATCTAGCTTTTGAAATTTGTTTCTTTCATATACAAAGCGTATTTTGATTTTCTTTTCACAGGCCTTTGTGCCAAAGTCAAGCTTGAGATATTCCAAGAGAGGTAATTTAAATTACTAGTGTTACCATAGAGGAAGTCTACCAGGGAAAAAGCTAGTGAAGAACTGAACACCTGACACCAGTGCAACAAAGCTCTTCTGGACTTTATATAGCATCTCAATATTACTTTGCTTTCTTTCTCTCTTCCATCCCCTGCAACTATTACAAAATTAAGAGATCTAAGGACCTCTTTGTGGTTTAAGATTGGAAGGCCTGGCTTCCTTCTCTATCCAGTCATTTGGTCAGGCACTGGAACAGGTTGCCCAAGGAGGTGGTGGAGTCACCATCCCTGGGGGTGTTCAAGGAAAGGTTGGATGTGGTGCTTAGGGACGTGGTTTAGTGGGTGACGTTGGTAGTAGGGGGATGGTTGGACCAGATGATCTTGGAAGTCTTTTCCAACCTCTATGATTCCATGATTACAACAGAGATTTGTATTCGTTTTCTCATTTCTCTGCAAAAAGCTGCTAAGAGAGGCATCATGATTTTAAAAGAGTTCCAAGTTCCACAAACCATAAATTCTCAGACAAACCTCCTTTTTATTTCCAGTGCATGGTTTCAATATACAGGCACTGACAGGAGAGATGGCTGTGTAGCACTCAATTCTAAACATACCACCCAACACAAAGATAGTCTTTCCAAGGAATCTTTTGCTATCACCCGCAATTCAGCTTTAAGGCAAGTCAATATGATTAGCAAATATCCTATGAATTATAAAAATGAGGAGGAAAACATTGGGATGAAGTCTGTCGGAAAATTCATGATTCTTTGCATCAATAATCTTCCAGCGCATCAGGTAATGTGTTGATATATTGCAACCACAAACTGTAAATAAATATCTTCTCTTCTTACCTTCCAGCAAACACTACGGAACCTGCTGCTTCTCAGCTGCCCATTAATCCCCTTCAGCCGTATAGTTGCCAAGTAATTGTTGTTTACAAATAGTTCTTCCCATTCTTTACTGCATGCAAAAACAAAAGGAATGAACATTTACACACACAAAAAAAACCTTAGCTGATTTAAGGACTATATGACACTACACAATTTTGGATAAGCAGAGGGAAGCAACTTTTTAAAAATCTATATATTTAGTTGTGTACCATTTCTAAACGCATGGCTGTCTTTTTGGACACATTTCTTCTTTGGATTTAATGAATATGTAGATCGCTATAATTATGCCAGCTACTGAAATTCATAATGTCTATGGAGGCTATTCCATTTCCTCTAAAATGTTGGTACTGCAGTTCAGTGAATAAACAAGAAAAATGAATATTAATATAAGCACATTCATGTTTCAGCTGTAGACAAAGAAGTACCTATTCCAAAAATATGCGACAGAAAAGTATACTGTTGACTGTATTAGTTCCTCACATGACATATTTGCTTAAATGAACCTTCTTTTCTTCTTAATGTCAAGCCGGGCAGTTAAGCATAATAGAAGATGACTTTCTTTAACATTTAGTGCTATTTACTATTGAAATCACTCCTACTTCTTTCTACATGATCAGTTTTAAAATTTTAACAGGTGCTAGCAAATTTAAAAAAACATCAAAAAATTAAAAAGCTTCACTGTATAAACTGTTAAAGGCAAGCTTGAGTACCTTGCAGTACCTATGGCTGACTAGATAAACAACCTAAATATGCCTCCCAGGCATGCAGGCACCAGGGGCCTAACACCTGTGCCTCATTAATATACAAGTAAATCTGCTCTACTGGGAAACAATTGGAAATTAATTGTCCCAAACCATCTACTGAGTCTGAATAAAAGAATTAAATCTATACTTCCCGCACCTTCTACTGAAAAGAAGCTCAAGAACAGCATAAACCATTTGATGGTCTTACTAGCCCAAGACTTGCTTACAGACTTTCTGCAACCACTCAAATCTGGATGGTAACTGCAATGTAAAGAGCTGGGCCATGTGCAAGGAAATGCGTTTCTGATTTATTTTCACTGCATGTCCTTAAGGTGAACATCTCCTTCTCCAACTGTCACATGAGAGACTATTACTTCTCCCTGGGAGACCAAATGAAACCAGAAAGGGGGAAACTGCTATTATGACTCCAGGGTAAGATCTCACCAGACTTTCCTCGCCAACAAGTCACAGAATAGGTTATACTAAATACTAACAAACTTCACTTTTAAAAACTGCCCTAAATATAGGCAAGCTAAATTTAGATAGTTTTCAGCCTTTAAAGCTGATTTGTGAGAGTGACTTTTTTTAAACTTTGTTTTAGATGGAACTTGTTCAGTTTCAGAAAAGAATTATAAGACTCAGTTGCTAGGAGTAGCTGAGGAAGGGACTTGGTGAACCAGGAGATTAGGGTCCTATTCCCATGAGACAGGGGCGAACTCACCATCCGTGCCAGGACTAGAAGTGTTGTGCTTGCTAATGCATCATCACCTTTCATCTAGGACCATTTTCTAAAAAGTGGGTGTTTACTTCTGGACCTCGATTATTAATTATTGTTAATTCACTTAAAAGTGAATGTACTCCGGCTAACAACAAAGATGACTAAAGCAGTGTTAGTTTGCAGGGGCTAAGGCTGCTTTCAGCTTCTGCTACCTACCAGTAATCTCAAGTGACCTAAACAGCAGAAAGTAACTACAATGGTGTGGGACAACCTCCTTCCTTGCTGCCATGTCCCCTATTCTGTAGATCAGAAAGACTAAGCAGTCATTTCACTAGCTCCATATCTCGTATACATCCCAACCTTCTGCAGTGAGCTGCCGATGACTGTTTACCACAGTTCTGTCTCCTTTAAATACAACGTATGGTATATAGCAGACACAGCTTGAGAAAAATCTGGCCCTTTCTTTCACAGTCATTTATACTTCAGTAACTATAGTATATTATGCCTATCTAAATAACCCTCCTGTTTCTACCATGTATAATATTCTTCATTTGCCATTGTAAATTTTGTAGCATCATTGGCCATTATAACTACTGCCAAGCTGCCTCCCTAAGGTAGCTGTGCTTCGAGAGTGACACATTCCCCTATGCACAAAACAGGTCAGATTCTAAAGCTATTCACATTGTTCTGACAGTGGATCACATCCTCACAACGTCTTTCAAAATACCGGCATGTCAGCTGAGTTAGTAAAAGGTTTAAAACAGTGCAAACTGTAAACAGAAAGAACAGAGAAGAAAAAAAAACACTCAAGGTTATTTTTTTCACCAGATGCTGGGAGTGACTGCTACACAGTAAAAAAGTAATTTCAACACTTCTTAAATTGTATTAGTGCAGATACTATGCTTTTTAAAAAACACTTGTAATGCAATTCCAAACACGTTTTGAACAAAATTACACTTAAAACAGCCAAAAGAAATTTGGCAAGATCATATCTCCTCCGCTTCCCTCCTTGGCTGCTGGGATAACTAAAAAGAAAAGTTATAAGCAACTGAAAAAAGACTTCTGTGTAAACTGAAATTGGAATCTGCTTCTGTTTTAGGAGAGCTAAATGATATCTAAAATCCTTTCTGAACAGCATGTATTAATTCACTTCTCAAAGATTTTGAATTAAGGCTAATAAATTAAGCCTCATAATTTTAGAGACTGCTTCAATAATGGCAACGCTAAGCAGTATCAACAAGCTTTCAATTCTAAAAGGATAATTTTAGAAAGGATATGGCACTACTCTGTAAACTAATATCTATAAGCCTTGTTAACCCAGGCTTGTAGAAAACTCATTGGTCAAAGTGAAACGAGCAATAAAGATTGGAACTCAAGTCTACCATATCTCATTTGCTTCACTGAAGTGAAAGACTTCAAAGCCAATTGGAACCACTTAAACTATGAATAAGGACATGCAGTTGTTTTTAATCAAACTAGATAATTAAATGCATAATCATGTATTATAATACCACCTTTACGTTGAACAATTAAAATAAAGACAAATGAAAAAGTTAAAGCTTTCTGGTTACTTTGTATACATTTTTATATTTTATATTCTTATTTAAGTATACAGTCTAATTTGCTATGGTACATATATTGCAAAGTTTTAATAACGCAAGAACTACGGGAGAAAAAAGTAATTAGATTAATGTTTCTTTAAGAAACTTCATTTCATGTGCTGTATCTATGCAGTGAAGGTCCAATGTAAAATATTTATTTAGACAGTTGCATTACTTAGAAGTGAGAAAAGTGCTCAATACGTATGAAAAAGCAAGCAAAACAATGGAAGGGATGAAGATTGCAGATTTGTTCTGCAAGGTTTGTTCTTAGTTCTCAGCTGTTCCCTTCCATCTTGAAACATGCATTTCTACCAGAAGCACTAGAGTCTGAAACTATCTGCAGAAGAGTTTTATATTATATTTATAGTCTGCTCGAACACACATACTTTGTTGCATATAAGAAATGAGGTTGAACTCCTAGAAAACTATATACATTTATTCTTTTTCTTTCTTTCCAACATGATATGTTTTGGGGCTACAATACCTGCTAAGACAATTATAAACATTAGAACATCTCTTGGAAGAGAAGCACCACTCTGACTACACACTGTAAGGAAGGGAGCAGAGTGGCAGGGCTTTACACTAGAAACACCACATAAAATCTCATATGTGCTTAAGTACCATTTTTGAAAAGGTATCAAATTTATTTAAATCCCTGATGTCTAGCATCTTATTAAAAAACAAAGGAATTACATTATTTTACAGCTATGGAGGAACAACCAACTATGAAGTGTCTAAGAATGACACCAGTAAGGCAACAAGAAGCCTAGAAAATTAATTCTGGAATAATAATTCCTAGAGTTTTACTGAGTTGACACTGAGCTGTGCGTTTTAGGGTAGAGGTAACAAAAGACATGCTTCCACTGATAGGCTACAGTGGAACATCAGGCTTTAGGTTTGCTGCTAAGTTTTATTCTGTAGATTAAATGGTAGAACCTATACATCAATCATAGATATGCAGAATACAACCTTAGCCCACCTAACCTCATTACAAAATAAATACTCTGTTCAGAAGATGAAGAAAGACAAAAGAGGAAGAGTGGTATAGCACAGATATTCTGTTAATCAACACCAGTTAAATTCTGTATTTACTGATTTATGGGATAAAGCTGCTGATGTATACAAATGCAGATTCTTCCAATGTTTAAAGCTAGTATATGAAATATTTTTGTACTATGATGTTCTAAACAACATAAAGCTCTGGGGAAGATACTAAAACCCATCAAAATGTAAAGATGCAAATGAAGAACAGACACATCAAACTAAAATCTATGTCACTGAAAAAATATAAAGATTATGTTCTGGGACTACAAGGGCTAGGACCAACTAGCTAAATGTTACTATCCACGATCACTTCCATTTGAAACCACAGGTAATGAAGAAACCATTACCTAACAGGTCATTAGACAGTGTATATAGTTATTTTGTCTCATGCATTTATGAAATATTTTATGCCAACTTTTGAAATCCCTTTTTCATGTCCATGATAAAACAAGACCAGTTGAGTATTTACAACATTTAGATAACAAGGAATATTTCTCAGTTCATGAAAAAATACTGTAATACTAGAGAAAAGTGTGAATATTTGCATTCATATTCAAGGTTGCAATCTAAATCTCAAGCTTATTCCACCCTCTAGGTTAATACCGAAGGATAAAATGGATGGTCTCACAAACCTCCAAAGAAAATTCTTAAGCAGGGCTGGTGGTATTGGCAAAATCATCTAAAGCAAAATTGTGTATGCTCCAAGAAAAGCCAATTTCACTATTTTATACCATTTTTCGTTAATCTTCTGAATGTGCTTTTTTAAATGTTGAGACCCAAACTCAGCTTCCCCAGAGGTACCCAGTGAAGCAAGGGGGTGAACAGGCTGTCAGAAAGAAGACAAGTTCTCTAATTATGGTGTCATATGTTTTACAGTAAGAGGTCTTTATTGATAGGAACATCAGTAAGTGAATGTGGTATCTACATTCAAATAGAGGCAATAGTTCTGTTCAAGCATGCTGCCTGTATCGAAGAAACATGCATAGTTTGTATTATTTATTAGGCCATAAAATGAACATTTGAGAAAAAAGTGAAGCAACAGCCAGGAGTGTAATGAAAACACAGTTTATTCTACAATAACATGAAAAAATGCAATTGAAAGGTAGTATCAAGTAATAAGCAGAAAGTTTCTAAAACATAAACATTTCTGAAATACACAAATTTATATTTGATACCCTGAAAATCCACTTGACAGCCTTCATGTGAAGGCTTATCACTCTCCTTGGAAAATATATGTATTTTTTCTGTTTCTCAAACTCCTGCCTCAGGATATAAGGCAGAGTTAACAGCCATATATGTGTGAATATGCATGGCTGTACTGCTGGGAGGCTCAAAATTCAAAGGCCAGATTTTCTAAACCGTTCAGGTTTCATCTAATTTTGGCTGACATACAGTTAAAAATGTTTGCATGAAGAAAGGTAAAATCACTTTCTGAAACAGAAAAACTCCAGAAAAAAAAAAAAAAAAAAAAAAAAAAAAGGTAAGGTTATTGAAGCTACCAGAGTGTGTGCAGTGCAGTCCCTGGAAGCGCACAAGGCTATACGGCCAGAGAGACCCTACCAGCACCTCTTGTAAACAGCACTGGGCCAGGCACAAAATCATGAGATACCTTTCTCTGCACTCAAAACTGCCCACTTCATCTTGATCCTTCTCTGCCAGGGAGCCAAGTCTTGAACGAGGACAACACTTCGCTTCTAACCCTGGCATTGTTTTGCTTTTGTAGGAGCATCTGCTAAGAACTCTTGTTACAGCCAGCTGGAAGTCTGAATGTTATCAGCTTGTTCGCCTCTACTCATTGCTTTCTGCACACATTTACAGAACGACAAAACGGAATTTAGACATCATGGTCAATGGTGGAAACTTTGCTACATTCATTTTATTATTACATTTCTAAGTTGTATTGTAACTGATTCGCCAGTTGCAGATTCAAGGCCTTCTAGTTTAACACCCCCCAACCCAACGACTTTGAAATCCTTTGCATACCCCAAGTAGGACATTTTTTACTTTCTAGGTCTCCTGCGTAGAGTTCTTTCTCCTGATCTGGGCATGGCATACCTCATCATCTCGCCCAAAGGCTGTCGTCTAAATACCAGGCACATAGTTTAAACAAGGTGGCTAACCTTCCTCTACAGCAAAGGGAAAGTTACAAACACAGTGGAGGGTGAGTCACCCTATCAACTTTTAATCATTTAACTGCTAATTCCCTCCATCTTTCTAATCATGATGCAGGCTGCAGAGAGACTTTCTGTGCTGCTTCATTCTAACTGGTATTTCCAGTGTTAATTTGCTACTTCTCCCTTTTGCTAACTTTGACCTACAGCTAACCACACCTCTGTGAATTTTGCATGCACATGCATGCAGCCTTCTTATACAAACACACATGGATTTTTAAGAAGGAGAAAAGAAGATAAAAGCTATAGCTCTATAAATCATGAACTAAAAAATGGATATAACAGGGAAAGTGGAGATCATTTTGCAGGAATATGCCACACAATGCCAGAATGTTTCTGTTTACTCACAATGGACCAGCTAGAGCAGGACTAGAACTGACATAACATGCACCCAAGTTCAAAACATGGATCTTATGATATGCAGTGTGACAAACACAAAAGTCCAGTTAATGTAGTTAATTATGGCTTAACTTTGTAAGTCCATCCATTTTGCATGCTCTGACATAAGAAAACGAGTGATTTCATGATATAACTTTAATCTGTTGAACTGACTAGCTCTTCTTACCTTTGTTAAAAAAACATGTATTTTTACTAAAACCGTCTTTGCTCTTTAGATTGATTTCAGTTGGATATCATTTTTGTCAGCTTTTGTCTTCACACTTTTTTGGATTAAAACTGTAGTCCACTGCTCTCCTCTTGACTACCAAGCCAGTCATTTCTACGTAGATGGCTAAAAACTTGGTCAGGTGTGACTGTGACTTGCCCTTCCTGAATCTATTATGACTACTCCTGATGAATTTCTTGCTCTTTATGTGCCTGGAAAGAGCTCCCAGGATTAACTGCTCCACCACCTTCCCAGGGTTTGAGGTAAGTCTCACCACCCTCAGTCCTCCTTCCTACCTTTTTGAAGACAGGAGAGACATTTGCTTTCCTCCAGACACTCAGTGTTCTCAGACACTTTTCCCTGTTGCCATGATCCTTCAAATGTTATCAAGAGTGGAAAAATATAGGAAATCCATAATGAAAAACACTTAAAATACTATCAAGGGAAAATGACAGATCAGCTGAATATGGTGTCAGTGGTATACAGGACAATTTTTCAAGTACAACAAAATAAATTAAGAATAAACTGCAACATTAACATTCTCTCCATGGGTGCTAGAAAGAAACTACCATTCTCCCTTTCACAGCCTCTCCTCACGTGCTAAGTCTTTCCTTTCTGCTACCAACATGCCAAGAAGTATTTTGGCAACAAGAGATGCTAGTACTCAATTCCTCCTTTCTGCTTCTCTGTTGAGAGCATCTTAGACGTTAAGCAATGCAAAATTTGCTCTCCTGTATTTTCCAAGGGTTTTCACTGTGTCCAAACAGAAAGAAAGCCTGCATTACGTTTCTACTTCTGTAGAAAATAACATAATTTTGATAGGAAAAGCTCAAAAAATCCACAATTTTTATCTCCTGAAATGTTTGGATCTTAGAAAATATATATCGCATACAGGGATTGAGCTCCTTGGTGATAATTTCTTCCTTGCCTTATGCCATCCTTGGCAAATTCCTTAGCACAACAGTCAAGAAGTGCAGACTGGACAAGCTGTGGAAGGAAGGAATTCAATAAAAGAGGTCTGACAAGGCGGGGATGGAATGTTATACAATGGTCCTTGAACAGGAAAAGAAAAGAATGTAATTTTGAAAACATTCAGAGAAATAGGGAAATCTTCCAAGCTCTCAGTAGGTGCCACCGTGATCTTGGATTTGGAGAAAAAAAATCTTCTGGAGGAAGACTGTGATCAGTGCAAAAAGTCACTTTCTCTTGCTGGAAATAACAGATCTGCAAGATGGGATTGCTAATTTCCTCACAAAATGGGACGAGATGAGAGTACTGGCACAGACCAGTACATCCAGAAAACGATTATAAGCACATTCAGAGGATGAGTTGTTCAGAAGAATCAGAAACTTCAAGGAGAGAGTTTTACAGGCTCTCAGACAAAACTGACCTGTAGCGAAAAGGCCTCTTTGCAAGTAAAGTGCATCAACTAGGATGCTGTCTAAAAAATAGTTCTACGTACGACAAAAACATGGATGCCAGTTTTGCTACTTCATTGTAGAAAGAGAGGAAAGATGCAAGTGCTGAGAATTCTCCTTATAGAATGGAAGCGCAGTTCTAGTTTACTACTTTGTCTTTTACTCTACAATTTTTGTATCTCAAAATATTTTAAAATCCAACAGAAAAAAAGCTTGTTCTTTACAGCTCTTGATTACATGTGGTCACATACTGGATAAAGTTAGGAAACATAGGTTATACTTGCACAGGGGTGGCTTAAGTGTAAAACAATAAAGAAACACCACCTGAGTATGAACAAGACTAAAAAGGCTTCTGTAAATGGAAAAGGGTTGCTTCCTAACAGATTAAGACAAGAATTTTCCACAAGGTGGGGGTATATGTCGCCTACATCTTTGCATATAAGGGCAGAGGCTATGTAGCCATTTCTCACTCGGCTGCTAAGAAAAGCCATAGGTCAAACAGGAATCAAACTAGTTTCACTACCCACTTTTGGAAAGCAGTAGAAACAGGGAGGAACAGCTTGCACCCCTTGCAGTCTTTCTTCTGTATGCTCAGTATCAGTCCTGCAGTTGTTGGCTGGCACACAAGAAACATGCCTCAGCCAGCAGGACCACATTGCCTTTTTGCAGTAAGAAAGAAAACATCTGGTAAGCATAATCTGTAAGAAGTGAGGGGAAGAAAATGGAATAACGAAGTATTTCTTACACCAGATCCACTGCCTATGTTAAATATCAGCAGAATGAGGAATATATATTGCCTATATATCCCACAACTTTGAGCAATCATCACATGTTTAAACATGGAGTTTAAGCCACATAGGAAAGAACTTCATCTTGATATATAGCATAGAAATTAAACCTATATACAAGTGCAGAGATGTATTAAGAAATTATCCAGCACAGTGGTCATGGGTCTCTGAATCATAAAGTTAACAACACAAGTATGAAAAGTGAGCTTTTTTTAGGCTATATATTTATTAGAAGCAGTATTAATGTATGAATCCACCTTGGAAGAAAATAAGTGTCCTTGGGATGTTAGATTCTATCAGCCAAATTGAATGTCTGCATCAATGGCTCTCCCTAAAAGTCATAATTAGGTCATTAAAATATATTTAGAAAAATAGCCTGTAAAATAAAGTTAAAAAATACTCACCTTCATTTTATTTCATAGGTCACTGTTATACCATCTAATAAGATAATTAAAAACATGCAAGCAGCTGGTACTGAGGCTAAACAGATTAATGTAATAGTCTGTAGTCATATGTGCTGGCAAGGGGTTCACCTCTTTGGCGAGGAGAAGGTCAGCTGCCCTTGGGAAGGCAAGAGAAAGTATTTCTACTTTCCAGTGGCACTGCATTGCAGATACTGAAACTACAGACCCACACCTATTTTTCTTTTCCTTTTGGCAAAGTCTAGCTAATCTGCACATCTAGAAAAGGCTTTAACCGTAGCAATAAAATAATACAGCACAGTAGAGCTCAAATATTTTCCCCAAGTTTATGTTTTAAAGATGAGAGTTACTAAATGTGCAAATACTTTTTCAAATTCTTCTAATAGTGAACTTCAAATTTTGATAACATGGTTCTAGGGAAGAATTTCCAAAGTATCTTATTAAAAAACATCTTCTCAAGTACACACGTACTTCCACAAGAGCCTCAAGACCAACCAGAAAATTCTCTGGTTGACCTGACAGGATGCATTCAAACTCGCAGAATATATAGAAATATATGTGCCAGTCACATGTGATTTTCATTTACATTACTTACAAACTTTATGACCTAGAGAGTAATGCTCACTATCTGAACACAAGCAGCATTACATCTGTGCTGTGACCAATACAAGCAAGATCTACAAACTCTAACGTGACAGGATCATATTAAAAAAACAACAAACAAATAACCACAAACAAACAAAAAAACCCATACCACACAAATAGTTATGCGGCACTATAAATATATCAAAGGGTAACAACCAGGCATCCTTTATTAATACAAACGCACACACGGAGTCTTATATGAACAGTATAACCTAGTAGAACCCTGTATTTTGAAATAAAGTGTTCAAATCAAGTAACAACCCCCTCCCACCACCATGTGTTTTTGCTGTTGTTGTTTGTTTGTTTTTGTGGTAAAAACAACATGCTCTTAAGAGCCCTTTTCAATTGCTAAAATTTTAAATTTTGCTATTGCAAAACACATTCACATTTAAATATTTTTATACATTTGGAGTTTCCTCTTCCCCCAAACAAATTGTAAAGATACTACTACTGAAAAAAAATAAAGCAGTTTTTGCTTCAGTGAAAATTTCCCATTGAATTTTGCATCTGGTAGCCTTCTGCAAGCATGACATCTACAATGATCCAATGACGTCTTTGTCTCTTTTAGAGCAAAAACCACTAGCCAATCTCTTTAATAAAGTAGACTGAAGCACAGTGGATAAACAAGACTATCATCAGTTTTATCAAATCAGTAATTTACTGAAACAATATTCATTGAGAATATCCTAAAATAAACAAAAATCCATAATGAGTCTTTAAAGAAATAACATATATTTATCATCGTTACTTTTCAAGGTAGTTTAAGATTCTCCTTTTAGTCTTTCATAAGGTATCAGCTGCTCATTTTTACATAACACGCAGCCCAGAGCTGTAACTATCAACACACTATTCAACCCAACCAGCAAATTTACAGCCAGTCTCATTATATGATGGCAATTACTTGCCACTGAGCAGAAAATATTCATTTCACACCTTAAACACTGTAAATACTACGTAATAACAGTGCTGGCTTGGCAACTATTAAAAGCCAGAGGATTCTTGTATATATAGATATATATACATACGCACACATACAAACATATATACTGTACTATTTTGCTTTATCATCTTGCCTCTAATTTTAACAATAATACTCTGGCAGTGGTATATGGGACTGCTTCTAGAATATTAATTAACTTCAGTTTTCTAAGTTGAGCTGTAATCCTCTCTGACAGAATATGATTATTTTTCAGTGGAATTCATAGTCAACGTCATATTTATTATATGCACTTTGGACTAAGGAATATGCAGATACAAAGGCCAACTTTATCCTCCACTTACTTTTGGAGCACTAAGGATGGTTTGGCACACTGGAATAAGTTTAGGACACTATAAAGACCGTTCTAATTAGTTTGTAGTAACAAAGGGTAATATTCCAGAACTGTTGACAAAACATATGCATGATACCCATATGCATATATGCATAAGTCTTTTGAGTCCTGAGACTGATGGGTCAGTGCTAAGCATTAAATTTTCCAGCACTGCAATCATTTCCTGTTAGATATTTGACCAAAACAATGCAAAGGAGATGCAGCACAATCTAGAGTCTGGGTGTCTTATACCTGATCAGTCCACACAATTCTACACTGATACTGTCTCAGGCTGTGCAGCCTCCATCAATAAACCACAGACTGCCTAGACTGAAGGCCGAGGATTCACTGTGGTGCAGTCTGACTGAAGTAAACGGTGCCATCCTTTGTCCTCCCCTTTACTCCTACACATATATTCCAGTTGCTTGCCTTACTCCGGCACTGATACTCATCCAAACGTTTAGCAGGCTGACACCATGAATCAAATCAGCACAAACCTTGCCCTAGCTGGGCTAGTTCAGTGCTTCGGGACCGGCTCACCAACACAAGTGCATGAATGAAGAAGGGGTAGGGTGACAGCGTTAGGACTCCAACCCCACAGCTAACTCTCATAGAACCAGAGCTGAAGCTGGCTTCTTCTTCAAATTTTACTTTGGCAGGTACAACAGCTGAGGCTCTTGAGTTAACAACCTTTAGATATAAGTGTCCTGGAATTAGTGGCAGAGAAGAGCTCTCAACTCCTTCCTTTTGCTAATCTGGCTAAATTTTGTCCTGCCTATTTTTTAGAGGCGGTGTCATGGACTGCTGTGGGTTAACTCTGGTAGGCAGCTAAGTGCCACACAGCCTCACGCTCACTCCACCCCAGAGGGATGGGGGAAAGAATCGGAAAGGTAAAAGTGAGAAAACACTTGGGTTGAAATAAAGGCAGTTTAATAAGTAAAGCAAAAGCTGTGCCTGCAAGGAAGGCAAAATACAGAATTCATTCCCTACTTCCCATCGGCAGGCAGATGTTCAGCCATTTCCAGGAAAGTAGGGCTTAATCGCATGTAACAGTTACTTGGGAAGATAAACGCTGTAACTCTGAATGTCCCTGCCTCCTCCTCCTTTCCCCCATCTTTTACATCTTTTACATATGGTATGGGACATCACTTGGGTCAGCCTGGGTCAGCTGTGCTGGCTGTGTCCCCTCACAACTTCTTGGGCACCTCCAGCTTCCTTGCTGGCAGGGCAGCGTGAGAAGCAGAAAAGTCCTTGGCTTTGTGTAAGCGCTGCTCAGCAACAACTAAAACATTAGTGTGTTATCAACACAGTTTTCATCACAAATCCACAACACACAGCACTGTTTGAGCAATGAAGAATATTATCTCTCTCCCAGCCAAAACCAGCACATGGTCTCTATATATAGGCTTCTCACCTGAAAAGCATGACAATTATTCCGGGTGGTATTTTTGAGCCCTTTTTAAAAATTATGTATTGCAGGAGTTAGAAAATGCAAATGTGACAGAGAATTGAGCCAGGAACCTGAAATGGATCTGCTAACATATTATTCTTAAAGTGAACATCCTAACTACCCTCAAAGGGTTTTGCATCACCCAAACTAGATTTCATCAGAACTTAAATTAGAACAAAACATTTACTGGAACACAGCAAATTGAAAGTATTTGGCTACCCTGGCCAACTGCATCCCTGCATTACTTTTCTTTTCCAATCTTGCTCTCAGACCAGAAGCTTTCTCTGGGTGTTTGAATTGCAACAAACTCTTTGTTGCTCCCTCTAGATCATTATGAAAAGTCTTGGGTGGTTTTACTCTGCTGGGCAGCTGAGCTCCACCACAACTGCTCTCTCACTCCCTCTCTTCAAAGTAAAAAGGGGAGAAAATATGATAGAAAGGGGCTGAAGGGTTGAAATAAGGACAGGGAGATCACTCAACAGTTACTGTCATCAGCAAAACAGACTCATCATAGGGAGATTAATATAAGTTATTGCCTATCACTATCAGACTAGAGCAGTGAGAAACTAAAAAGGAACTAAAAACACCTTCCGCCCATCCACCCTCTTTTATGTCCTCCCCCTGAGCAGCACAGGGGAAAAGGGAATGGGGGCTGTGGTCAGTCCCCAATGCTTCATCTCTGCCACCCCTTCATGGTCACTCTCTGCCCCTGCTCCATGTGGGGTCCCTCCCATGGGATGCCGTCCTTCCCGAACTGATCCTGCGGGGGCTGCTCACAGGCAGCAGCTCTTCAAGAACTGCTCCCACATGGCTCCATACCATGGGGTCCATCCCCCAGGAGCAAACTGCTCCAGCACGGGTCCCCCACGGGCGGCTGCTCCCCCCAGACCCCTGCTCCTGCGTGGGCTCCTCTCCACAGACTGCAGCTCTGGCCCTGGGCCTGCTCCTGCAGGGGCTCTCCATGGGCCGCAGCCTCCTCCAGGCCACATCCACCAGCAACCAGGGGCTCCTCCACGGGCTGCAGCATGGAGATCTGCTCCATGTGGGACCCATGGGCTGCAGGGGGACAGCCTGCTCCACCAGGGGCCTCTCCACAGGCCGCAGGGGAACTTCTGCTGCATGCCTGGAGCACCTCCTGCCCTCCTGCTGCACCGACCTTGGTGGCTGCAGGGCTGCTTCTCACTCCCCTCTCCCAGCTGCTGTTGTGCAGCAGTTTTTCCCTTTCCATTATCTGCTCTCCCAGAGGCGCAATGAGTGATGCTCATGGGCCCTGCTCTGGCCAGAGGCAGGCCCCTTCTGGAGCCTGCTGAAACTGTCTTTTATGTAACATGGGGCAGCTTCCGAGCTCTTCTCACTCCTGCAGTCTCCCTGCTGCTAAACCATTGCCATGTATACCCAATATACATCCTTAAGAACGAGCTGCTTGCTCTCTGCTCTCCTCAGCAATCTCTCAAGCCTCCAGCCTGCAACAGGTTCTCCACTTGTGCCCCTCCCAGCCACTCACCACCCGAAGGCTCCTCATGGAGCTCGTTGGCTCAAGAGCAGGAGATACTCCCCACCTAATCACAACCGGGACAAGTCAAACAGGCAGGTTCCTTCTGCCTGCCTGGCCGCAGTGCTTTGAAGTACAGACTACAGCAGAGTACAAAGAAAGAACGAAATAGATGCCATACATCATACTAAATGAATCCAAAATAATCTGATGGTAGGCTTGTTTTATTTTACCATACTTAAGCATCAAAATCAGATGAAGCAATTCTAGTTAGCACAAACCTTACTATTAATTTACCAGTCACAGGGACACAGATTCAGCTTTTTCAGCAGAGGCAGTATTTTGCTGTCTGAAAGATGAAACTACAGATCTGATGATTAGCCTTCCGTGCTTTAAAGAACAAGACATCCTCTGGTATTTACCCACGCAAAACTCAAGTTTAATGACAGTGCTGCAAAAAGTTCCACAGCACCATATTTCTTTTACTGGTATTTGCTAACAACAGAATTGAAATATTAACTTACTGTCCAAAAACCTCAAAATTTAACAAATCCTGGTTTTGTTTGTTTTAATTGCAATAACTAACAAATAGAGTTCCTTGCGGTCCACAGAACCAGTTATTTTGGAGAAAATCAGAAAGGTGACCCCGATCAGTTAAATATTTCAACATTTAGCTTAACTTCTATTAATTTAGGTAAAAAATTCTACTTTACTGCATACTTAAGCAAAAAAAATATATTTAGGCTTACAGACAGCCAAAACTTTCATTAGTTAAGTGTTCTGAACAATTTTCTGAAAAAAAAATATATATAGAAAACAAGTTTTCCAGGTCATTACTTAATTAAACCCTTCATCTTCAGTCTATTGACTGTTGCAATTTAGATCGTATAATAGCCTTGAAATATACAGACCTGTTCTTTTGTTTTAAATAGATATTTATTACATTCAAACTTTTTAAAAATGGAAAATATATACCAAAAATTACGAACCTGTAAGAAATAAATGTTCCAGCAGAATCTGACGTGTGGTGTGTGCTTCCATTTTCATTTGATCCTCCTAATACAAAATAAAAAGAAAATGCCCTTGTTATAAGACAAATCATGGTAATAAATAATACAGCATCATAAGTATTGCACCTGATTTTACTGCACGTTAATTTTAGTTTATGATAAAACTTACTTAGCAAATTCTCAATTCTGCATCTTCAAATTCATACAGCTGGCAATAGAAACAACTAGCCACCACATTCAATTTGGAGCCTGAATATCCTGGAAATCTAAGATTTAATATTACTAGAAGTTTTCACTGAGCCCCTTCTCATCTTATTAAACACAATTTAACTAGCATAAGAATGTGTAAATTTGTCTATTTTGCGAAAAATTTAAGTTGACTGTATGACACCAGATTTTTCTTTCATAGCACATGTTCAAAGCTTCTCTGAAACTACCTAAATAACATGTCTGTAAAACATCTTGTTTTACATCCTGTGGGATAAAAACATACGTAGAACAGTGAAGCTGGGAGAAATCAAGAACAAGGAGTCCCTCCTCTCTATGATAACTACATCTATTGAAGGATTGTTAAAAGCCAGAAGGAATCTTCTGTTTTTCAAAGTAAATTTATTCATGTCCTGTTTTATACCATTTGTTCTTGCCTATCTTGTCAGGTAGCTTAATGATTCTTCTATGTCCTTGTATATTGCCTTAATACATTTATAGATAGCATCATACACCTTTATTGACTCTGTTCTGCTTACTGAAACCAAGTTCTTTCAGAATTTTTCCTAAATGAGGCTCCCTAATCTCTGCTTTGTTTAAATCAATCCTTCTGAAACATGGAAAAGAGGGAACAGCAGATGTAAACAGCATATTAAAAATTTATTCAAGTTGAGTCTTTAGACATTGCTTTTCCCCTCTACCAAAAATACCTTGCCTAATACAATTTATAGTCATGCCACACCATGATGTAGTTTCACAGCCTTCCTTAACCAACACTCCTATATGTTTACTTTCCATTTTTAATTACAAAAATAAGTTGTGCTTGTGAGTACAATACTGTATTTCCTATTATTTCATGCTCTTTCTAGTCCTCTTTTCCTCAGAAAGGATCAGTCCTGCCTGAATATTCTATTTGTTTGCACTGGATCCCACCTTTAATTTTTATTTCTTCACAGACGTCCATCAGTGCAGTCTTCCGCTTTGCGTCAAGACAATGAATGAAAATATTCATTGGGTAAGATCAGTTCCACCATAAACTGTTTAACAACTCCACTAAAAATAAATTCTTTCATCAAACAAGTGCCATCACTGTACAGTAGATTCTTTGCCAAAGAAGAATTAGACTGGCTATAGACAAAGAAAAGTGTTGTAGCCATTTTCATAGATCACCTAGGTTGGTAAAGACCTTCAAGATCAATCATCAAGTCCAACCATCAACCTGACCTACCAAGTCCCACCACTAAACCACATCCCTTAGTGCCACATCCACACATCTCTTAAATACTTCCAGGGATGGAGACTCTACCAATTCCCTGGACAGCCTCCTCCAATGCTTGACCACCTTCTCCACGAAGAAATTCTTCCTAAAATCATATATTAACCTCTGCTGGCACAACCCAAGACTGTTTCCTTGTGTCCCATCACTTGTTACCTTGTTACTTTTTTTTTTTTTTTTTATGAGTGACTTTGAAAATCTAAGTAAAAACCTATGTGCCAGGAAAATATTCCTCCCAAGAATGTGTCGCCAGTGATATCTTAGATCTTTCTGTATTTTAGTGACAAGGCTGTGTGAAAGGTGGTTAGCTTTATTTATTTATTTATTTTTAATTTATAAAACGAACAAACAAACAAAAAACTCAGATTGAGTTTAGATTTGTAATTAGTAATCCCAGATTGACCAATTCAGAAACATAACACCTGATATTTTAAAAGTATGAACTGTATGAAATGCCATTCCTCACTCCACCCCTCACTCATTTAGAATGAACAACTGTTGGCAAAAAACTTCTCTTACTATTGTTATAATAAACACTCTTCCACGTTGAGAAAAAAAGTTAATCTTTTGTGAGATTAGGTCCAGAAAAGGAACAGAGAAGAGAATGAAACCTATGGATCCGAAAAGAATATTCATGTTTATTTCTACGACGTTGGCTGTACTTGCATGCTCCGTTATCCTGACTGCAGTTCTGGAGGTTTTAAAATTGAGAGCGGAAAGTCAAACTGAAAAGGAAAACTCATTCACAATGCTAAGTTCATATCCTGAAAAAGGTATTTTGGAACCCTTTTAAAGAGTAGCAACGCGATCTTCTACCTTCGTGAAGCACGGCATTTCTCATCTTTCTAATAAACTATTTGTCCTGCCCAAAGGGTCTACTGGGCTCTGTGAAGAAAACCAGAATTTTGGTGAAAAAAAGCTTCTTTTTCATCAGGATCCAACAATGAACATTTGGTGGGATCTGCTACATCCACTGAGATTAAAAGGACACCCCAGGAGTCAGCTTTCCCTCACAAACTACTCTGCTTGTACTATTCTTTGTTCTGAAGCACTCTCCCAGAAGAAAACAACAATTTCCTTTCTTTAAACAACCACTGCAATTCTTCAGCATTCTTAATTGTATGCCCACTGTTAATAAATCTCATATTCAGACAAGTTACTGTTACTTTTTGAGAGCCACTTTGGCTGCTCCATCTTACCATTAGCAGCAGCTATCAAAGCTGGATAGGAGCAGGTACATTAAGCTCCCGTAGAGAGGATTTAGTTGAGTGGGCTTTTTTGTTGCTGTCGTTGGTTTTTGTTTGTTGTTTTCCTGCTCTATCCCTTTTAAGACAGATATATCTGCTAATAATATCCTGAACGATGATTTAGATGCCTGTTATTTAAAGTGATAAAAGTGACAACGCAAAGTGAAAGGTATTCATTTGACTTAAAAGAGGATTCCTTAGATTTCACCTACTGTTATCTGAAAGTCTTTCTAGCAAATCCTGGTAAGCTTTCATAGTCAACAATTTATGAGAACAAATGGGACAGGTGCTTCACTAACTAATGACAATAAGCTGTGGGAATCCATGCCCTGGATCACCTCTCCTCAAGCAAGTTTCAGTTAGCCTTGCTTTTGAAAGGTATGGTGAACACCCAGTGGAAAACAGAGATTACTTGTATAGTCAGTGATAATGATGCAAGTTTCTGATAAAATTAGGTTGTATACCAAAGGGTTATAAATGCAAGATTCATGATGCTGGTAACTGAACTTGTGATCTCCTTCAAAAATGCTAACTGATTTCACATCATACTAATCTTTAGATCCTGAGACTCAAAAATGGGAAGAAGAACTCCGCTGAAGAAATAGAGGATGCTCCACCAACCCTGCCCTGCACCTCCTGAAAATGTTTCCAAACTTCAAATGCAATAGCTGGGGGAAAGAGAATAAAAAAAAAAAAAAAAGGGTAAAATAAATCTCATCATACTTGCGGAGGCAAGAGAGGGGAAACAACCAGTACCATAACAAGCATTGGTAACAAAGTAAGGCTGAGGTACCCAGCTTTCAGCACTAGAGGAGTCACTGGTTTTAATACAACAGTAAAACAAGGCAGTCCCTTCAAAGGGACTGAAAGTCATCTGAATACCTTGCCACTGAACTAACTGAGAAAGTCCCTTTCCTGGGAACGAACAATGTTTCTTCTGAAATAATTATTTTGCTGTGTTTTAGTTAAGTCTTTTATTGCGGATGGAGACTGAGGGCCAAAGGGAGCTGGGACTCCGGTGGGTGGGAGCTGGTACTTCCGGACACAGCTGGAATCTGTTTCTGGAGAATCTGCATAACTTGAAATTGATGCTTTTACAAAACAGTCAAAAAAGAATATTTCAAATGCAAGCTTCTTTGGATTTCAGAGATACAAGGAGAAGGATTTGTAAACTGTACGTTTATTAGGGTACTAGATTCACACAGAACGCACAGACTTGTCACCTGCAGCAACTTTTTTTGTAAGAACATGTTTGAGACTATAGACATAGCATAAAATAGATGAACCCAGAATGAGGAAGCCAAATACATTTTCTAAACATTATCTGAAAACCACATGTAGAAACTGTAACAAGGAGAAACCTAATTTAAATATACACACTGTTTATATATATATATATATATATATTTTTTTTTTTAAAACAGATTATTATGCGGGTAGTATAACCTGATCTCAAACAAAAGCTTTGTTAAGGTGCAAGGCACAGCTCCCAGTTAAGGCAATAAGAAGAAACTGGATAGCATTGCAGAGCCCTTCATTTCAAGAGCAGGAAGATGCTCTGGGTACCTATCAGGCACAATGAGCACCTTGAGCATGTGCTCAACAAGAGTGAAAAAGCATGTGAAGAACCATGGATGGATCAGAGATTGCTCAATCATCTCCTTCATTACCTCTCTGAAAACGGCTATCTCGTGCAAGATGCAAAAATTCAGCACACAACTCTTTACGGAAAAGAGCTGGGAAACATCACAAACAGTGGTGGGTCTACTAAGACAAGAAGCTTGAGTGAAATCCCCTTTATCTATGGCTATATTCCTAACTTTTGTAAATAACTCTAAATTCTTGTCTTTTGAATGTATGTTTTGATACTGAAAAAATCTTCATATTTATCCATATGTATGTATGTACATGCATGCACACACATGCACGCATGACTACCTGTGGGTACACAACACATATGCATCTATTTATATAGTGATAAACTATTTACCTATCTTGTGTCAATTATGAAAGGGTTTTATAGCTGTCAGTTTCGGAATTGGTGATAAAAGCGTTCCTACTTAGGAAATCAAACTGTGCATTCCTCTGCTCACAAGTATCAAAATGGATATAGATCTCTTTGCTGACAAGTTTGCACTCTGCTTAATGTTTTCTTTGTATTCTTATCAAAGTTTAAAGTCTTGTTTAAAAACAAAAAATATTTAACAATTGTGAAAATTCAAGTTCAGGCTGATATAAAACACCCTATCATTAATGCAGTGTTTTATGATTAAAGACAAGGAAAATTTTAACACAAATACATGCTTGCACTCTAAGGTTGTCAGTTCTTACAACATGACTTCCAAATTCCATGCTATATTCATTTTCAGGATATTTAAAGCTTAATAATTTAATGATTTATCCAATTTTAATTTATACTTTCAAAACCACTTTGAACAATCTGAGGTGCCACTGGAGATCATAACAGTGGTCCTGGTTAAGTCAAATAATAATTATAGCGCTTTCACTTTAAAGATGAGATTATTTTTAATTATTGAGTGAAGTACTTGAGGTACCATACTTATATAATTACGCTACTCATTAAATGGTTATTGAAAGCTGAAATGTAATTTTAATGACAGCTACCTATTTTTCTTTGCACACTTTATAGATGACAGATCAGTCAGGAATTCTAGTTTGCTCAAAAATCCTTGCAGCTGCACTGGTTCTTTCAGGTGTAAAACAATTAAGCCATGCTTATTTTAAAACTTTAAAGATTTTTTTTCGTTAGATGATGTTTATATAATATGTAGAAACTAGTAAAAACAGAACAATAATGTATGGATATTTTTCTTCTTCACAATAGCATCAAAATTCTAGTCCTAATCTATATACATTTCAAACAATATCCCTGAAAAACTAGTGACAATACAAATATGGAAGAATGATTTTAGTCAAGATGCATTCCTCACATAATGCAAACAAAAAAAAAAATTGCTTAACAGATTGCAGACCTTTATTGTGAGTATAAAGGGGTAATCAACATACAATAAGCATTTTACTATGCATTAAAACTATATATAATGCCACGAGACTCCTTTGCTTTTTGTAACACCAAGGTTCACAACTCTTCAAACATAAAATTCCTTCATACTATTTACTCCACAGATACATATTCATCAAACTGATCTGCATAAAATTTACTTTAATATGTAAGAATCTCTAACAATTGACACCATGGAGTTTTAGTCTCAGAAATGAGCACCTAAAGACTTACGATCTGTATTTTAATTCTTTATGTGCAATGTTGGAAATTCAACGTATCTGTCTGTTCATTGTTCCAAAGGCCAGTATCGTGTTCAAATTAAGCTTTCCTTTTTCAGAGTGAAAACCAAACAGAAGAGTAAATTTGTTTCATTAACAATATTAAAGCAAAGATTTCTGAGTTCACTGTATGGGGAAAAGGCAATAAAGTTTTGAAGAGGGAAAAACTGCTTTGTTCCTTCAATCCCCTAGTTGAAATTAATTATAGCAAATGTTTATGAAAACATCTGTTCCATACAGTTATAAATTCTTAATTTTAGCATGGGCGATTCCAGGCTCCTCTATTATTTTGAAAGAGAGCAGTCTGACAATTGAAAGGTTTACAAAGGAACAGACAATTTGCATTTCTACAGCACCAAATATGCAGTTTGGAAAGTCTTTGGGATCTCCGCAGCAAAGAAAAAAAAATAAAATACAAGACGACTAAGATGACTGAAGCTTTCTGGTTTGGGTCCACCGACAGACCGGAATGGCAGTGGGAGAAGACAAAATAAAAATAAAAGGAAAACTAATCCCAAAACATAAGGCAATTTAATATTTAACTACATAAACTAGACCTTTAAAAAGTAAAACATAGCGGAGTTATTGATTTCTCTGCTATGTATTTTGATAGATTTCCTAGCAATAAAGGAGCAATGCACAAGGCATTGCTTTATCATGTCAACAGAGGGTGCTGGAGAGTTTAGGATGACTCGGTCGCTGCTCCAGCTCTGAAGCTCAATCGTTTGTACAATAAGCCTTACACAACAAACGATCTTTCGGACTTTTTACATAACACCCCTGCAACTACAGTGTTAAATTCAATTTGCACCAAATAAGCTTTTAAAATGATTAAATGGAGCAAGCTCGAAGCAGTGTACAGAAACTGAAAATACTGCCTTCAGCTAAAGAATTAAGTGCACTGCACTTCTGATATTTATAAAATAATTATTAGGCTGGAAAGTTGAAGAACATTTCGGTCTGAGCAAGTTGTTGAAGTTTTCTGGAATAAATATGACACAACTTTTGGTGAGCAACATTTCAGGTACAAACCTGACTCTATCCCTTGCTTCAAATGCATTTAGCACTAGTTACGTACTTTCAATGCACATGTTGCCTGGTACAGATTTTCTTTGTAGCATTTCAGTTCCAACTACTGTGCCCTAAAATATCATATTTTGCCAGGAATTAAACAAAAAATGATAGTTAGCAGGCTGCGCAGATAATTCACTGTGAGACTCTACCATTAGAAGTAAAAAGTCTTACACAGGGTGAAACACTTCACTTGTTCATGCTTTGATATTAATATGAGAAAAATATAGAAAGCATTAATGGTGTCTTTTTCCCCTCTAAGCTTATGCAAGTTAGGAGAGGAACACAAATGTAGAACACAATAGAGTACCCGCACATATGCTAATTTTGCAGTAGTGAAAGCTGGTGACATTTGAAAGTAAGCAAGCAACGCTGACACAAAGGTGCAAAATCAAAGCCTGTTTTAGCCCTACAGAAAGGCAGCAGAACAGTCGAACAATATGATACGCAGACACATTGGTTTTTAGTTAGGAACAAAAACTTCTGGAGATAATAAGAGTACCTTGTATTGCATGTTGCTTGAACCCAGTCAAATCCAGTGTCTTTTGGATTGCTGATTTATGACAATCGAGTGGCATCTTCTACGATCTTTGCATAAGAAATCACAATTGCATATGTGTATACGCATATATGAGTAAACTCTGCTTTTATACTCTGCTGGAGTATTCTCCAAGCAAAATCTGTTTGAAATAATTTTATCTATGCACTTCAGTTTAAATTAAGGCACACAAAAATAAGAGAGTTTCCATTTCAAGTGAAACTGATTCCAAGTGTTCACGAATCTTAATACCAACTCTGTCATTAGGTTAGCCCGCACATCCACATGCCACTTTTCCACATGCAAATGTATGTGTGAAAAAGTGTGGATGGGAAAACATATATATAAGTCTAGGTGACTGATTTCAAAATTAGAATGTAGCATCAGTGTTTAAGATATATACTCCCCTGCAGATGAATTTAAAATAAGATTTAATAAAATATATATTCAAAACACTTATTTTTTATATTTTATTTCCTGATTAAGCTTCTGTGTTTAAAAACAGGCTGAACTACATTTTTGACTGTACTATATTGTACTTTAAAACCAATAAAATATATAGAATAAGGAATTTTACTCTAGTACCACTGAACTAATGCATAGAAATGCTTGAGGAGAATTCTCAGGTGATTGCTATGTACTAATACCTTAAATAATTTACATCTGGAGGTGCTTTAAAATAATGCGTTTGAGCATGATGGGATGGCCAAATTTATCTGTGGTGATATTAGTGATAAAAACTCTTCAGAAAAAGCACGTAACACAGAAAAATAGCTTACTTCCCATTCTGTAGAAACCATATAATACTAGCTTATATAAGCAAATGCAACTTCCACTGAAGTCGGTAAGCATATATATAATCCAGTAATGCCTGTTTTGAATTTGTTACCAGCAGCAGTAAGACTGGTAAAAGAAAAAAAATAATCCACAGGATAAGGTAAAAATGTGCTTCTTTTTTTTCAGTCTTTGTTTTCCCTAATGCACCTGTGTTTTTTCCAAGTGTGTATTAGGCCTAATTCTGTTCATATGCTCAGTACTACAGCTTGTATCCGCTACTTAACATTGCTGATCATTTACATTATGTAACTTGAACAACATCCTAGGTCATCATCGAATGTGACTCAGACTCCAGAATAATATATGAACATTTTAATGTAGTCTAGTCAAAGTGGATACTCTACACCTAATAAATAATATACTCTCTAACTTCAATAAATTCTTTAAGAGCATATGCCAGTAAAAAAAAAAAAATTAAAAAAAAGGCAAATCAGCAAATCTAGCAATACATAGAATTGTGTAATACATATAACTAGGGATGAGTACCACAATTAGACTTTGCACGGAAAGAAAAATCTTAGAAGTAGCCTGGAATCATCGCTAGGAACTTGTTTTCCATGATATAGAAATGCCGAGTGACTTATCACTTGCTTCCAGAAGAATTTAGCTAATTTTAACTTCTAAACAGCCTAAAAAGGCATTTGAGCTATAAATTGCAATAATCTAAAGATGGCAAGAGGCAATAAACATGAGTTAATGACTCAGCATCCTCCTGAGATAGCACTGGTCATACAGCTTTGCTTAATCTTAGACATGCACAATCAGTGTAAAAAGGTGGTCTCCAGAGACCATTTACACTGAGAATAAGAAAAACATACCACCTCTTTATATGTTTGAAAGCTACTATTGTCCTTTAATTTACTTCAGTTACATCCTATTTTTAACCACATTTGTATCTTATAGATAAATGCAATCCTTCTGTTTAGGATAATAAATTATATGTAAGCATGGTTTGATTTTCATATTCAAAAGCAGTAATGTATATTCCATTGAGTCTAGGAAAAAAATTGAGCCAAAAAAGATTGAGTAGAAGTTTTCTAACACTGCTGTTTTGCCAAGATTAAATGATAGTATAAAACAAATGAGAAGGGATTAAGTGCTCTTTTATTGAAACAGAATTGCCCTTTCAACACGAAGCTAGCTTTTCGTCTGAAAAGAACAGGTTTATCAGGACAAAGGCCAGCCAGCCAGGAAGCCGCGTGGTAGTGACATGCAGCATCACCTCCTGCAGTGTGTTAGGTGGTCTCATGATAAACAGGACCAGAGGTTAAAACAGTGCAGGAGCACTTTTCTGGTTGCTTTCTTTGCTCTTTCTTATTAAAGGAAGCTACCATCGCAGGCTGGTGACCGGCAGCGCCATTGATGGATGCCAAAGGATTCTCCTGAAAGCAGGAAGTACGTTCTTGGACATGATTACAAAGTGTAAATATATTTATAAACACCATAAAAAAAATCATACTGCTTCCCTCTGCCCAGCACATACATACAAAGGGGTATAGCATGAAATCAGAGCACCCACTTGGCTACTGTGCTGCCACACGTGTAACCAGTTACTTGCTCGTCTTCAGCGGAATAGCAGGCAGCGTTTATGGCTAGGAAGTAACCAGAAACAATAAAAGCAGCAGCAGCACTGCTGCAAATGGAAAACCTGGAAATTCAGGCACATGAGGAACTAAAAGCCAGTGGGGCTGCCTGGCATCCTGTGGTGGGGCTGGCACTGCCCCCCAAGAGCTAGCAACTCAGCTGTTGGCTTCAGCTCTGAGGAAGAGAAAACAGATCCGAAATCTGAAATCAGAAACTTGTCACAGAGATGAAAGCTGTGGGCAACGCCCAGACATTTATAAAAGTACACGATATGAGGTGAAGAAAGCCCCACGATGGGAAGCGGCCAGTTCCTGAACCACCCCGAGCTGTGTGGATGCACCTGGGCACCTGCAGCCTTCCCCAGCACCCCTAGAAGCTCTGCTGCGGTGCCTCCCAGCTGCAGCCTGCTCCCCCTGCTACCACAGCTCCTTTCTGCACTGCTGGAAGCAGCAGGAGGGCACCAGGATATTTATACCAGTTGCTGTACCCTCCTTGAGCCTCTCACACAACTGCTTCCGTCACATCTGTAGGTCCAACAGGCTACTTCGGATTTATATCAACACAAAACACAGGATAATCTGTTAAATTAGTTAGAAATAGGATCCTGCTCGTATGTACTAAAAAGGCATGTTTTTAATAATGTAACTACTTAACACATTTTAGCAGCACTAAACGCACATAAAAGTAAAGAGATAGCCAATGGTTTATGAAAGTATGAACATAACACCTCAGAAATGTGTATGATTTTTACTTCCTCTATCTATCATTTGTAACACAATAGAAAGCACATTTTTTCACTCCTTAACAAATCTATTATGCAAATGACTTTGAAGAAGCAACTTAGTGTCTGGGTAAAGTTTAAAGTCCTGTGGGTAACATTTAAAAGTTTTAAAAAATTTAAAGGAGATACTCCATCAATAACAAAGTCTAGGAGTAGGACAATTCTAGTGCACAGTTTTTTTTTTTTTGTTTTTTTTTTTTAAATGTTAGGATACCTTCACCCTATGATAGCACCAGTACCTGACACACTTTAGCAAGATGGTCTGAAAAAAGCCAGCAACCTAAAGGCAAATAACACTGTTACAGTCTCAAGTATTCAACCCTGAAAGGGATGTCCCTGCTGCCAATGGAACAGCCCTTATCCCAATCAAATGAACTATACAGAAGGAACCTGCATCAAAAAAGGACACCTGAGCTTAAAGTTGCCTAGCTTTTTTGTCTAAGACGAATCCAGGAAGCTCCTGATCTGAGGATGTCTAATTTAAGGATGCTAATTCTTAGAATACGTTATGTATCCAGCAAACCCATACCTCAAAATGGCCATGAAATGGAGGAAGACCCTATCTTTCAATATAAATTTTATATAAAAAAAATATAAATTCTTTTAATATAAATTTTGCTGGTGGAAAAATGCCACCGAAAAGTATAAAAGAAGTACTGTGTTACAACTTTTAAAACTGTCAAATCAAAATACGCCGAAGCATAATAAAACCACTAGATTTTAATCAAAATTCTTTTAAATCAAGCCTCAGTTAATTGGAGAGCACCAACTGTGCACTTTGCTGGTGCAAAAGCAGATGCATTTTGTAAATGACAGATCTGGAAAAATCTGAAGAGCAAAGGTATATATGCATTAGCAGTAAGCTCTAGATGTCTGAGAGATGAAAGTCCACAGCAATATCAGAATATAAAAATATATCGAAGTGACAACCAGAATGACAAAATGTTTCTATTCATTATAATGTAACACAGTCTGTGGAACAATGGTCCCTCTGTTAAGAGATATTGAGAAAAAACGCCACAAAACTTTTCCGTGAACAAGTATAAAATGCATCACAGGACAGATTTTTGTTCTCCACCCTTACCCTCCTGTGAGGACCATAACTAGTGGAAAGCCCTGGTGGTGCTTCAGGATGGAACTAAGGATGCCAGTAGAAAGCATTTGGAAATGTAAGCATTACGAGACTTCAAAAATGTGAACTAGACAAGTATGCCCAGACTTTTCTTGCTGACAACAATTATATTGAAGTTTTCTAAAAGGCTGATGATTTAGCTTACACGACAATAGGATAAATGCTGAGGAGTAGTCAATTTTTCTAGACAGTTGCACCAGTTTCCTAAGACAGAAAATGCACAGTATCTTCTAGCCAGAGATAACAGTTTGGGTACAAGAAGAAAATGTCACTGAGCATCAGATCGCATCAATTTTTTCACATTGGATTTTATGTAGAAAAATAAGAAAAGGTGTGATTCATGTACGTGCTTCATACTAAATCACAAAACCAATCATTTGGAGAGCAACAGAACAGTCCTGATAGATGAGAAATTCTAAAAATAGCTTCTCTTTTTCTTCAGATTTCCCCTTCCAAATTAGGGATGTGGCTACGATCTGCAATGCCAGATAACAGGGTATGGTACCTCTCTGTCCAACCAGAGGAGAAAAAAGCTCTGATCCAGAAACTTT
Source organism: Cygnus olor (assembly GCF_009769625.2). Taxonomy (NCBI): domain Eukaryota; kingdom Metazoa; phylum Chordata; class Aves; order Anseriformes; family Anatidae; genus Cygnus; species Cygnus olor. The sequence goes on from NC_049170.1 coordinate 38,214,676, forward strand.
GACTTGTCAATAATAAAGCTCTACATTCTCAACAAGGTTGACACTGTTACCTCCAGCAGTGTACAGACAGCAGAGACGCCAAATGATAGGAAAGTAACAGGTCATTTAGACGTATCTACAATGTGATATTAAAGACTTGGAAGATTGGGTGCAGGATCTACATACACAGTGTGCATCAAATTCAAGAGAGGAGTTGTCTTTCTTGAGCACAGACTTTATCTGAAAAAGTACTGTATACTGTGACTGCGGGTTTTAAGACAGAGCAAGAAAGAATATATATGTCTGAATAAGTTTTCTGTTTCCTCTCATTGGAATGACAGTGAATAAAGACGAGGAAAATTACAGCATGTGAATACTAGTGTAATTACTGAATAGTTCCCCACATAATTATGCAAAACAGATCTATCCATAAGTTAATGTAGCCATTTTCTTTTTTAAACAGAATTTTCATGCCATCCGTCAGTCACCCCAAAACACAAACCTTAGATGACTTTCAGTACACAAAATGTACTCATTTGGTCTGTAATACAAGCAACGCATGTGAGTAGAAATAAAGGTTTAATGAAACAAAATAACATTCTCCACTAGGGAAAACACATTTTGCCCAAAGAAAAACCTAATGTAAATAAGTGGAGACTTGACTATTTGATAAATATAGCCCCAAAGGTTATATGTTTACTGAAAGAATATAAATATTGTACGTGATGTAGATTTTTTTTTATTTGACTAGAAACATTAATTGCTTTCTAAATACAATAATATTCTTTCCTTTCAAGCTGTGAGGTCTCATTTCTTTTACTGCAACACGTAACCAATTACCTAACAAAAATGTTTACATTAATCACAATGACTCTATATTTTAGCTTTTATACCACCAATTTTATTTTTGCTTAGAACTGAACTCCCTCGGGCATTCTTTCATGCCAACTGTTAATTTCTATCAGTGATAAAGTTCCCTTAAGCTTCTTTTAACATCTACTGGACATGACCTCATAAAATTTAATGCCATTCATTAACCCTAAGCACTTAACTTTACACAGTAATGTCAGGCATCTGACTTTTCAGTGCATGAGAAATCCAAGGGGGAACTGTTTGAGAGATACAAATTACCAATCATTTTATTAGTAGAAAGGATGGCAATGAACAATATTAAAGGGTGAATCAAGACTTTAGGAAACGTAGGGTTCTTACAATGCCTTCTAATCTACAATTATAAAACTTTTGCAGTAAAAGTAAAAATTTTGCGCTAGTTTTGCTTGTTTTTTGCAGGTTTTTTTTTGCAGTAATTTTTTGCTTGTAATTTTGCAGTTTTGCGGTAATTTTGGCTTGTCAGCGGACTAAAATTCAAAGCTGAGGCTGAATGCCAGGTTTTTAACACCATCTGAAGTGGATATGATTTGCAGTCGTGTTTTCCTTGGGTGTCCAGTAGCCTTCAGGAATGTCAAAAGGGCCCAGCTGCCAGGACCACCTCACATTCCGAAAGGCAACACAGCAGGAAGACTGGGGTGGAATAGAAGAAGCATTTTTTTTTGAAGTGCTTCTCACTTTCTTCCTACAAGAGCCTCGCCTAGATTTAGTTTCAAATTGGTGGCTGTTCCTCTGATTTTGGTTATGTACCAAGAAAGATTTCCAAGGGACAGCACTGTTTTTATTTTCCCTAAGATGCACAGATGGGTGATGTCTGCTTAACTCATTTAACCATATTTCCCAGTGGCTTCACACATGTTGGATAAAATGTGGAAAATTCTAGAGGTGAATGAAAAATACTTAGTAACAATTTTCTGGCTTCTCTTGGGCCATTCAAGGACATTCCTTGTGGGGAGTGGAAACTGACTGACAGTCTGTCAAGGTCCTGAGTGCAAAAAGGGCACATTGTTAGGGGAAAAAAAAAAAGTGCTGTATTTATTATTCCTGTTGGCTCAAGAGATATCTAGGCATCCTATGTGAAAAAGGACAGTGCTACACAGCTAGAAACATGGTCCATCGGAGCTCCAGATAGCAATCTGCTTATTCATCTCTGTTACAGAAAATCCCCTCCCTGCTGCCCCCCTTCCCATGGTTGTATGTAGGACTCATTTTTTCTTCATGTCACAGTCTGTTACCGTCTGGGTTAAGCAGTTTATGCTGTTGGAGCATTTCTATACAAATTATACAAGGTGGCAATAAATTGCTTCATGAGAACCCACATGAGATTCGATGCTGATGTCTCTAAGTGCTACAATTTTATTTATTTATTTTTAAGCAGCAAGAAGAGCTGGTTTTCAGAACTAAGCAGTAGCTCCTGAATTTACTTATTGGAACTGGAAAATATATTCCCCGCTACTCTATAAATCTAAACAGATGGAAGTCATTTTCCTCAAGCTTTATTTCTGCAGAAAGGTATCTCTAAGCAAAAGGCAGGTATTACAGAACTGAGGTTTTGACACACGAACAATTGTAATCTCTGGTACCAGCCCTATCTCAAATTTCTCAGAATGACTATTTTAGCTATAAAACATACACAACAAAAATCTACAGTCAATACATACTTCATGCTATTGGAAATGTTTTTGCATCTTGCATGCCACTGGTCTATGATTACTTTAGCATAATTATATCATGATGCGACATCAGTAAGTGTGCATCAGTTGGAAAAGTTTTTATTGCCTAATAGCAGGGAATGGCAATAAAGCAGATGTACACTAGGTCACATGACAATGGCAACCAATTGGTCTGTATTTGGCAAACCAAAGTATTAATGTTTTATAAACACCAAGTATGTTACATACTTTTCTAAGAATACAGATGTAAATCTCTGCACAGCATAAACACTTGTGCTGATCAACATAAAGATACTGCTGTGATAGGTACTTTGAAGTTGTAGATAAGAGCTCAAGCTGCAAGATGCCAACAAAAATGGAAGTTTATAAAGAATCACTGCCAGACTCTTAAATGTAGTAGCACTTGTGGGACTTTCTGTAATATAAATAGTAATTACCTTCAATGCAGAATGTATTTGCAAAAATATACTGGTGCATATACCAAAACTCACAACTCATTTTTCTGCTTACAAAACAAACTTCAAAATCTGTAAGTTCTGAGTAAAACCAGCCCTCAGTAATCTTTTGCTTCACTCCACCTAATATGTAGTGTGCAAATATGCATATATGTGCATGCATATACGCAGCCACTGCAATATACATACACAAACACTACAGTCTTCGCGTGAGGGCATCTACCCTGCAGACAATTCAATCAATCTCTCAAGTGACACCCACACGTGCCTGCACACACAAAAGCAGATGTGGCATTAAGATTTACAAAGTTATTGAAACTTTTAACAAGTAAAACGCATCTTTACTTAGCTACACCAGAATGAGGAATAAAGGGGTTTACATATGTTCCAATTCTAAACCTATCAATCAAACCCATGTTATTCCTTTGGGAGCTTATTTACATGCATATTTATCAGCCTCACATGCTAATTCCCTGCTGTTTTATGCCTGCGAGGCATGTTTATGAGTCATAATTGTTGATCTCATTTGATGTATTTCACTGAAGTAAGACATTATTCAGTTATGTGGCCTAATGTCAATGAATTACGATGACCTGATCTTCGAAATGCAACTTGCTCTTTAATTTTTATTAGAGCATAACTTATTCAGAAGAAGAAATACACTAAAATGGAAGATAACATGCTTTTGTAGTCACTTTACTTAAACATTTCATTTTTGAAACACTCCTCCCTACCTCTAGGCAAAGTTTAAGAAGTGCAATTTGTAAACACCAAATGAAAAGAATTTTTGCCTGAAATTAGTAGATACTTCTCTGAATGGGATCTTTTAGAGGTGTTTTTATTTTGTTTGAACCAGCCAAAAGACAGGCCTTTGGAGCACTGGCATACGGTTTGAAAGAGGAAAAAAATAGACCCAACCTGAAGGCCTCAAATTGTTCTTTGCCTTAACTTCATTAAGATAGTAACAAGATATGGACCTAGGAGCAAGTGGTAAATGAGAACTACTGGAATAACTCAACATGTCCCAAAACTGACTCACCACCTTTGATGCAAAACGGTGTCAATTCATAAACAGAAAATCACTTCAGGGCCAAAGATCTGAACAGCGGAATTATTAATAATGCGGACAAACTTTCTTGGGTTGCTTGCCCACCAAGGGCAAACCAGGTGACAAGGCAGATGGGACACTGACAGGTGTCTGAACACAGCCGTGGTACAATTCTGCTCCCTTTGCAAAGACTCATTCCAGTCTCCCAATGCCTCAACTAATCTTTAAAGGATTAAATTACCTTTAAAAAATCAGATTAATAATATTTCTCAGTAATTATGCCTATTTTTCTAATGCAATTATAGCATGGAGGAATCAAATCAATAAAGTAATTGGCTATTTTTTTTCTCTTGCAGCAAAGACTTGTCGTCATTGTAGTAAGTGCCCAAATTGGAAAACATCAAGTCTCAGGAAGTGTTGACACGATTTGTGTGGCTGTAGGATCCACAGTGTAAGCAGCCCCGTATGCTAGGCCAACAGATTACCATTGTACACATAATTTACTACATGATATTCAGATGTCACCACCTCCCATCTTAAGATTCAGTACTGTTTTAACGCATTTACTGTCATTTTGTTACATATAACAAATGTAACTATCAGTTGACAATTGACTTCAGCATCCCCAACATTATAAGTATTTTACAATTAACAGATTGTCACAGTTAATACAATGTTTAACCCAAATTCAACTTTATATAGTAATTAAAAAAAATGCTTAGGTATGTTCAAAAGTTTCAAAGTCGCTTTCTGAGCTACAGCTTTGGCAAGGAACGGATTAATATTCAAAACCAGAAAACTGTATTTAGACAAGTAATGCAAATGCTTGAAAGCAAATGCAGGGTCATTTTTCCATAGAAATCTCAAATTTCAACTGACAGTTATGAGTAAGTGTCTTTGAAACAGCAGAAAACCTGCAAGCATCTTCTTAAATTTGTAATATCTAGAAGATCTGTAGTATCAGAAAGATCATATTAATTCTGCACATGAAAAATCTGCAGCAGATTTTTCATGTGCAGAATTAAATCTGTGGTTTTCATTTAAAGCTGCTTTTACGACAAAATTATCTTTCCTGCAAAAATTAAATAAATGAGAAAAAGCCACAGGCTTTATGTAGTATTTTTCCAAATCAGAAATTTACTTTTGATAGAGGTATGCCACAAAGCATCTTCTTTAAAAGAATTTATTCTCTTCAACAAACAGTTATTCTAATAGCACAGTTACAAGGGTGTAACTTAAGTTCATGCAAATGTCAAAGCGAAAAACTATCATGTCTTCATGACAAATAAATATCACAAATATGAATTCATAAAATACATTATATTTAATCACGCAGAAAATCTTCAATTTTAATTCCAGAACATTTAAAACAAAAGTTTTGACTGGTTACAGTCACAAAATCCCAAACAGAGCTAGACTCTTCCACAGTGTAAGCTCCGACTTACATCCCTTCTTTCTTTCAAATTCAAATAAGCAAAAGAGAAACTAATCTGCAAGTGCATTATTTTTAGAATAGCAACAATTAATGCTATACAATTTTATGGCAATAAAATCTCAGTCTTAATGTAGCTGATAAAGTTGTGACCACCTAGCTGTTGATAATTCAGAATGGGGCTTTGTATACATTTGCAAAACAGTATTTTGTTTTGTACTTCAGCAAAGAGTGAACAAACACTGGGTCACAGAAGTTTGGAGGTGGCCCTGTGGCTCAGTATCCTTCTCTCTTCCATTAAGATAGTATCTGCTCTGGCCACCAGTCATCAAATCAAATTTGATGAGAATTCATCTGAGTGCAAAGTAGAAATGCCCACTAATGGACAGATTTATGTTCCACTGCTCCACCCTTTAAATATTTCAAATGAAAAGTAAACAAAAGCATCAATGGTATCTTTGAATATTATGACTAAGATACAGAACTTATACCCCCACCATACTGAAACACAAATATTTTCTAATCGAAAATATACTTTCATGCATATTATATGAGAACTCTATTCCTTCAATTGCATTTAGCACTGAAACACTACACAGATAACTTTTCCTAAGGTTAAATCATTGATTCCATTACAAATCCAATTTCTCAGAAGAAAAGAATTATCACCACCATAAAAGCTTTACCTGGATGAAGTTTGTGCCTTTTAACTTCTAGGAAGATCGGGAATAATAATTTGTAATGGGATATCAAAATTTTAGTGGATAAATTTATCATACAGGGCTACTGGTAATATTTTGGTTACACGGTCCCATATGCACTGAAGTGACAGATTTGTTCAAAAATTTGAGTGCAGTCTTCCTATCTCAGATTTTATATATTATATATATATATTTATATATATTTATATATTTTATATATTATTGCTTACCACTCTAGTACCCAATTAAAAGCATTTAACTGCCAGCTGATTGTGCAGATTTAAGATATTTAAAAGAAGAATATTAGAGCTGTTTTTTTTTTTTAACTGGCCATTATAGTTCACATGTATTAAATTTGATTTTTAACCTTCTCACTTTAATTTTTTTATTTTTTTTAATATTTTTTTAAAATTTGATTTTTAATCTTCTCACTTACATTCCATGAAATATCATAGAGACAGGTATTCTCTATGGGAGCTGCAGGGGAAAAGGGATGTAGCATTGCGTTACCTGATTCACAGTTTCCATTGAGCTGTATGTCTAGCCAGTTAATGCCCATAGCACCTACAGTGGCATAATGCAACTGTAAAAGCAGGATGCAGTGCTTACTTTAAAAATTCTCATAAGAAGTTCCAGTATTTTGCCTTTTCTTAAGACAGGAGCTGGGAATGCTGAGATACACACCAATGACAAACAAAACCAAATCAAATCAACTTTGATAACTACTTCATCAAGCTGGAGCAGCATTCATTCATCTTGTGGAAAAATCATATTTTAATAGTAACACACACACATACAAATTTTATATATATACACTGTGCTATGGTTTACAAAAGTTTAGGGAATAGTTTAATGAATTAAAAAACTTTATTTGATTACCCATAATAATGAAAAGATGACACTCATATCTCCATCTTCTAAAATATTTTCCATTTTACAGTTACCAAAACCACTTCTGGTTGCAATTCTTGAAGACTGACAAGTTCGTATTTGTTATGAGTTTGTATATAAAACATGAAAAAGTTGTGGGTGTACTCTGACATGTACCAAAGTTACCGTGTTTTTTTTTGTTTGTTTGTTTTGTTTTGTTTTTACCCTGCCTCACAAATGGCTCAAAGGAAGCAAGAAACAAAGGACCACTAGGTCACTGAGGCGGCGCTCAATCTTGAATGATCTGGGTTCAATTCCTGGCCCTGCTGCAGACTTCTTGTATGAATTAGGCATATCATTTCACCTGCTTCAAACTTCTGCTTCTGTAAGAACATACAGTCCTATTACTATATGTATGGCAGCTACAAGAATTAATTTCTTAACTTCTTTGGTATATGATACCTTGAATAGGATGAGATAAGCACAGAGATGCAGAAGAAACATCCAAAGTCCTACTTCCCTTTATAACAGATCAAGTGACTGAGCACAAAGTGCATCATAAGCGTGTGTGATTGTCACAAATAGTAAAAATAAATCTTACTTGCTATATCCTTTTATGTCACTTGGGCTGCAGTTAAAACATTATAGTCACATGATTACCGATGAAGTGACCTAAACTTCTGACATAATGACAAAGCTAAATAGGGATATTTATGAATAGACAACTAAAAGATATTCCATACTCTGACAGAAGTGTTCAATCTTTTTTTCATGGAGTGCGTGTGTATAAATATTTAGAAACAAAAGCCAGCACTAGTTCACTTAGGCAAAAAGGTTTAAACATCAGCTCACCTAATGCATTTAAGACATCATGTGTCTTTATCCAGTATCATTTAGAGTTGGGTTGGTTTGCTATTTTGTTGACTGGAAAGAAAGATAGTTAAAGTAGAAATCCTATGCATGTTTCTCTCACTGCAACCATTTTAGCCTGTATTTCTGTTTAGAGGCAAAGGTATTCTCCGATTATCATGTATATTTAGCCTTTTTTCATTTACTGCATATCTGATGTGTAAAATGAAGGCCAACACTTTAAAGGTCCTATGCACACTGCCTCTGAGGAGACAAAACCTGAGACCAAATGCTTGAAATCTGGACATTCCCAAAATTAAGGAACTCCAAGTAACTAATCCCAATTCAGTATCTTGGGTTAAATTATTGCTTCACCTAAACAATAAGGGCACTCAGGCTTGTTGCTTTTACAGTCAATTGGAACCTTGCCATTAATTTTAATAGGATCAGGATCAGGTCCCTGACTTTTTCTACATCAAAGAAAAATCTTTCACAGTCATTTTGTTATAAATAATTAAAGCTGATTAGTAATAATAAGGTACCTTAACTGAAAAGGTAAACAGAGGAGACATTTATTATCAAAGTAAGAAAGGAAAATTAAAATAACCTGCAACACTTTTTGTATGTGCAATTCATCAGGAAATGTTGTAGAAGAACAAAAACAAACGTTGGCTCATTCCAGAGGTTCTTTGTCATCATTAATGTATTCAGGTTTTCACAGCTGAATTGCTGTACTTTGAAAAGATTTTCATGAAAGGAAACTCAAATTCAACGTTTAAACAAAGCTGTCAGGTTACCAAGATTCATATTTGTTTGTATGTCCAGAAAATGTTTTCTCCTTTTTAAAAAACCTCTGGGTTAGAAGTATTATTATTCTTTTGCTCTCAATTTGTAAACAACAGAAAATAAGCTTCTGTTAAACAACACATATTTATGTATTTGTTATTGTGAAGATGAAACCAACAGTTAGAAATATCTGTTCCAACGTGGAGGTGAAAATACCTGCTACGGATATTTTACTTCATTACTAGTTCTGTTCCTCAAATTGATACAAATGGCCTCCTTCTGTTTCTGTCTGTCTGCTTGCCTGATCAGTAGAGCTAATTGTCAGAGCTGGGGAGATCTCCTATATCTAAATAGAAGATATGCAGTTTGTAACCTGCTTAATTTGCCTTATGTCCTGGATGGCCCTCAGTATGTTGTTCATTACGGTATCAGCTGTTTTGTTTGTAGCAGTGGCAACCTAAGCATAGGCCTATTTTTCTTTGTTAAAAGGCCAGACTGTCAATAAATAATACACATCTTACTTATTTTAAGTGGCAAGAAACTACCTAGTTTGACAGTACTTTATTCCTCTCCCACACACCTTAGCTTTGCATGTACAAAGAGGACAGTGACAGGTGTATCCAAGGTGGTTGAAGAATAAGGCTTATTAGTTAATAGGAAGCCTAAAATTGAAACTTTGCAATAGAATATGGTGGTATCACTTCAGTGAAAGTAGGTCAAACACTTCACTTTCTAAAAGAAGGAATTCCAGATCTTTACAGTGTCCACACCTATGAAAGACAGGAAAGATTCTATCCATGCTGACATTCTTCTGTTATATGGAGTAATCAATTTCTAATACAATCAAATCTGTGGCAGTTAAAATCTTTCAAAATGTTTTAATGTACATTTAATCTCAGGTACAGGGGTCTGTAACATCAGCTAGTTGCATACATTTTACAGACTGCTTTGTAAATTACAGCCTTCTGTACATAAGGACAGAAGTGAACACACACATTTGATTATTATCCTGTACCAATCATGCTGGCCTCAGCTAGAATTCTGATTTACTAGTCTTTAATTATAAATACACAAGGAAAATCAAACTTGTACAGTTCAATTTTTTTAAATTAAGAGTCTTCCTTTTCCATATGTAGGAAATATAGCCATTTAACATGATTTGATCATTGCATAGAACACTTAATATGTGAGGTGTTTACATGTACTAACCTTCATTATATTTTTGTATCAAGTCTGAGTAAAATATTCAAATAATTATTTAATTCTCATCACTGGCTTTATATAACTTATAATAACAAGGTAGTTTTCATGTTATATTTAGAGTTCTTAATGAAAAGATTCTTCTGTTTTAATGCTGTTCGGGAGGTTACTATAGTTAAAATGGAAATTTCCACTTGGTATTTTAAGCTCCAATGCCATATCAAATTTATTTATTTATTTTTAAATCTTCCTTTTTCATTCAACTTCTATCATTTGCTTTTATCAGAAGTATATTATACTATAAGTATACTAGGAGTCAAGATGAGAGCCAGCTAGTTGAGCTTTAACCTGGATTTGGGAGAAGCTAGGTAAAGAACAAAAAGAAAGACTGAAATCAGCATTTCCCATAGTAAGGTCACAAGGAATTACCAGAATGATGAGACTGGCAAGTTATTTATGCCAGTATTTTGGGCAGGATTATATTTGGAAACAACTGGAAACTCCCAGCTGACATGAGTGAGCGGAGGCGAAGTGCCAGTGTCATTAGTGAGTTAGGTCTTATCTTCGTGTACCAATTCTGAGTAGAATTTTCAAAAAGAGTAGTTCAGATTTCACTTAGATCATCAGACACCATCAATGAAAAGGTCTTTCTAATACCTAATAGTGAGGGCTACGAAGATGGTGAAGGGCCTAGAGGGGAAGACATATGAGGAGTGGCCTGTTCAGCCTGGAAAAGAGGAGGCTGAGGGGAGATCTCATCGCGGTCTACAGCTTCCTCACGAGGGGGAGCGGAGGGGAAGGTGCTGATCTATTCTCTTTAGTGACCAGTGATAGGACCCGCTGGAATGGTGTCAAGCTGAGGCAGGGGAGGTTTAGGCTAGACATCAGGAAGAGGTTCTTCACCGAGAGGGTTGTCGTGCCCTGGAACAGGCTCCCCAGGGAAGTAGTCACTGCACCAAGCCTGTTGGAGTTTAAGAAACATTTGGACTGTGCGCTTAGTCACATGGTCTAAAATTTTGGGAAGACCCGTGTGGTGCCAGGAGTTGGACTCGATGATCCTTATGGGTCCCTTCCAACTCGGGATTTTCTATGATTCTATGATCTGCCTTATAAACCACTGAACCCTGATCCCTGTGCGATGCTTGTGCCAGTTACCCATGTCCCATTATAACCTCCAAACTGGAACTAATGTAGCATGCAACTTCTGCAAAGCCACCCAAAACAATGGAGCTACCAAATCTAGAGAGAAAAGTCAGACCCTGGATCCTCATAAGCCACAGAACTGTGCCAGCTACTCACATACACTGCCACAGCTGATGACATTTAAAACACTCCCCCGGCTCCTAAATAAGAATTTACAGCAAGGCATTTGAACCAAAGGGCCCACATCTCACTACATTCTCTTACTTACCCGAGGACATGGTGACACTTGTTACTATCCGAGCTGAGCAGCCCAGAAGCCAGCAGAGCAACCTTGGGCTCGTCTACAAGACCTCTGGATCAATAGGCCCTGACAAAACTTGAGTTTGAGGCCTTCTACTTTAAAGCTGTTACTTGACTCACATCACTTAGGGCACACAATACAGTCTACACCTGCCTAATAACAACTCTACAGTATAGTTAAATCCTTGAATACTACAATCTTTAAAGGAAAACATGTACTAAGTGCTAGATACTTTCAGCTAATTTTTAAATATATTTAAACACGCATCGTTTCTCTGCTATCTGATTACTTAATATTTTTCTAGGACAAAAAAACAAAAGAGAAAATGAGGAGTCCCGTGGAAGAAGCTAGTGACAGGCTGAGTTAGCTGAAGACATACTGTGTTGCTCCAATAGCCTTTGTCACTACAACCCTGTTGTTGCTCATTTGAAAGCAAGATAAACAGTAGTTATTATTAATAAATGAATATTAAAATGCTTGTTATGTTAGCATATGGTGCTTGAAGATGTAGAGAAAAAAAACACCACCACAAACCTTTCTTGTTTTTATTCTTGTAATACAAAGCAAACCAGAGTAAAGAAAGCTCTTCCCTCTCAAGCATACCTCCAATCTTTACACCTGTGCCTTTAATGGAAAAGCCAAGCCCCAAATAGCCTAACGTGAATTACACTTAAGATTTGGGGAAATCGTTTGACAGCATATGGGTCCTATTAGGTCCACAAAAGGTGAGCACTGTTATTTCATTCCCCTCTTGTTTTCTGTGTAACACTGATTTAAGCCAGGTTTCTCAAACTACCACAATAAGGTATAGTTCTATATGGTAAGAATTTCTAGAAATCAGTGTCATGAGGTTAGTACCAGAATGGCATAATTCTCAAATGAGGACCAATGGAATAAGAATAGAATAAGGTCACAGAATAATAGAATAATAATAAGAATAAGAATAATAACTATTAATAACTAATAATAACACAGAATAATAGAATAAGGTCACAGAATAAGGTCAAAATGGGAATATGAATGCTCTTTTACCACTTTATATTTTTTCACGACAGCCTGAGAATCAAGAGGGATGCAATGGTAAGTAGGATATGGGCAACTGATCTATCTCAGCTAGATTCATTTCAGTCAGACACTCCAGTAGTTACCTTTCTCCTTTCAGCTATGTCAGCCAGTGTTCTCACCACTAGCTATATCTTTTAGACAAGAAATATATCCCCCAAATCTCCAAACCCCAAACAATCAGGCCCATTAAATGTTTCCCCTTTTCTTCTATAAAGAACAAAGAATACATTACATTTTTCTGTGTGAAGTATGCTATTAAATAATAGCTTGTACACTAATTAAAGCAAATGTAATTGTGAGAACACACTGACATTGTTAAAGTAAATTACCCAATTCGTTAATAGTTTCATTTCAAGTGACCTTAATTGTATTAATTGTGATATTGAGCAAATTAAATTGAAGAGTATTAAATGCATTGTTCCAGTCTGTCCTTAGAGGATCAACTTTCTCATTACATGAATGAAATGGGAATACTACCTACTACATTCTTCAAAACTTATGTCAGAATGTGGTGAGTCCCATAACTTAGAGTAAAAAATTACTGCAGCTCAGAAACAGCTACCCTAGTTATCTTGTTTCAATGTAATATAAATCTTGAGCATTTGGAAATGAACAAAATACTTGTTAGATGCAGCACACAGTGAGAAAGCAGAAGTGCAAAGTTTCTGAAATTTCTCTTCATGTATTCAGTGTTTATAAAGTGCCTGCTGGAGACCAAAAAGATGTGATTCATGTCAGTCTGATAAAGAGTCCTATTTAAATGAGAGTCATTCAAAATTATTGTTAGAATAGAATGAACAATGCCATGAATGTTTTTCGATCAGAAAAAGTAGTACAATAAAACCAACTTATAATTAAAAGAAAAAAAGGCATGTATACATACATGCATGTAAATGACAATACAATCAGATCCAAAAGTTATAATTGAAAGTAGAGTTTTCCTAAAAGAACTAAAATCTTACCTTTGAATTATGAGACTGCAGTAGTGTGAATTCCAGTCTCATAATTAGTACTAGTTGTTAAAAAAGCATGTATGAGTGCATATACACAAACAACATTCATTTTTCTATCTTGGAAAAAAAAAATCAGACATAAAGAAAACAATATACGCCAAATCAACCATTGGAAAAAGACTGAAATAATATCTTATCGTTTTGTGTTTTTTTTTTTTTGAATTCTTTAAATAATAAAGGAGAAGAAGAAAGGTCTTGACTGTTAGCTAGTTATTAACAACCTATTCTGACACTGTAAAACTGCCAACAAGCACATTCTCGTGACTCCTCATAACTCAAGATTCAAAGATCCTCAGTTGCACAAAATTTTGGACTGCTGTGACCACCCAGATCTTTCTCTATATGACACTTACCTCATCTGTAGTGCTTTAGTTTTATTTGTTCAGCTAGATAATTATCTCCTGCCTAGTATTTGCAACATTAAACCTTACAGCTGCTCCTACTGAACCATGTCTTATTCCTCTCAGGCCACTTCTCAAAAATCTGAAGAATACTTTGAATTGTATGTCTGCCCTCCATCAGGCTAACAACCCTGTCCTAAATAAAACACGTTTGATCTCTGTAACTTCACTGAGATTTTAATGAAAGCACTGAATACTACCAGACTCAAAAAACACCTTTCTGGAATTCCATCCAATATATCCTTTCAAGCTGACAGCCAACAAATAAAACCTAGTCTATACAGTTTCCCAACCAGCTTAACAACAATCCATGTACTTCCAAGACTTCTGAGAAAGCCGTGGGAGACGATTTCGAAACTCCAACGTGACATTGTATCTCACAATTCTCCATCAAGCTTTAATATCAGCTAAACATACTAAAAATACAGTCCTCCCTGTGCATTAGCAAATCTGACTAGCTCTATTATTAAATACTTATTTTCAACATACTTATCAGTGACATGTCTCATCTCAGTGAAGACTTCTGTAAATTCACCTCCAAGGTAATCCTTTAAGCTTTCAGCTCAGCTTCATAAAACAATTTGCATGTCCTGATATTCCACAATATTATACAGAACATCTCCAACTAATGGACCATCTCTCTTGAAAACATCTATGGTACATGATACAGAATGCTCGAAGATGGAACAAGATGTATCTTGCATTGTAATCGCTACAGATTTTCACCGAACAGATTCTGTATGTCACCTGAAACTTGAGTTGAAAAACATTCAGGCTTGAAATATTTTAGTGTAGACAATGAAATTCAGGAACATCTATTCTAAAATGCTTCTTTGCCTACCTGTCCCAACAATGAATTTATCCTAACTAAAGCATTAGTGTGTTTGTTCACATACACCTTTCAAATACTGGAAACCTTTACTAAATTTAAGCAACTTCTACTCTGCAAGATCTTCTCTGTATTTAGGAAATGGTTGCATCTTCCCAATGCTTACAGCATCCTATGGTATTTTTAAGAGGGTTTTCAGATTTTTCTTCAATGAGATAAAGGACTCTCACAATTTTCTAGTATGCTGCAGATCTACTGACAGAAAATTGGATAGGTAGAAGGAATAAAGGCTACATATATATATACATATGAATTATGTTAATTCTCCATCCAATTTATAGTTTGTTTCAAGAGTTAGATACTTCATTTGCAAAACACCGATTGCTTCTTTATTCTGAACTTCTAACCAGGCTGGATGGACAGGAATGACTGTATACTTTGACATCCAAAGACCTAACGCTGCCTAAACATATCCTTTATGTAAAATTAAATATTAAAAATTCAAAGACTTATTTTGGATATATAAAGTTTCAAATTAAAATGCAGTATGTGTCTCAGAAAAAAATTACGAAGATGAAATGGATGCTTTATATAAAATATTTACATAGATAGCACATAAAAAATGTACCATAGTTGGTAACCTTTATGACTTGGGGAACCATGTATTTACATATCTTTATCTTCGCATGTGCGTATGTGGTGTTGTGTATATATTTTTAACAGTTGACAGCTGTTTTAGAGCATACAGAGATGCCAAGCTGAATGAGGGTCTTGATTACTTCAAGATTAGCTATCTAAAGTTTCTATTCATTTTAAGTGTTGTTAGTGCGAAGAGTCATTAGTCACTTCCTTGTCTCATAGAACATCAGCATACATTTACATTGTTAATGAACATTTGGGGTAAATGAATTAATGGCACTTTTAAACATCAATTCAATACTAATAACTTTGTATGTCAGAAATGTTAAGGTTGGGATAAAAATGAGAAACCTTTTCAGTCAAGGTAACTAATTGCTTCTGGGCACAATAAATGGTAAAATTAATTTACTGTGCTTTTTAACAGGGTAAAAATCTTGATTTTCCTTGAAATAGAGTGGAGAGAATTACCAATATTTTTTAGGGAAAAAAATAGAAAAAGCTTATCATTTTTGATTGGTGTAGACTAGAAGCAAGCTATATTTCCTCTGGAAAATGGTTATTTTCAGTTTCTAAAAATACATACAAAAATCCTTTTAGTTTATCAAACTAAAATGGCTCCGTATCATTAAGATGTCAAATATAATAGAGGAGGAACACTGACCTGGAAACGCTATTTCATCTAATCATCAGGTTTTTAAACACTTCCTCCTAGATGTTCATTCTCATTTTTAATATCAAAAAAGCTTTGTAAGGCAATGAAGAAAAAAATGAAGAAAATTAACTCAAAGGAACTATGAAGCTTTACTAATATATTTTGAAGTAAAATATCAGCTTCCCATAAACTGAAGTAATAAACCTGGCTAAGCAAAACTTGATGTAGCTTTATTAGTAAGCACTGGTAAACATAAGATTTATAGACAGATACACCCACACAGAATGGCTGATATGGGTGAGGGACTTAAGAAATGTGACAAAGTTGTTTCAACTCTGTAATTTAAAATAAATTTTTTCATTTTGCCCTCCTGGTACATGTGCTCAATGACTGGAAAATTACAGGTAGTTAAGGTGCCATTGTGTATAACTGAGTACTTGAGGAACGTTTTCATGACAAGGATCTCGGCTTCTTGTTAAGCTTATCGCTTTCTTCGAACCAACGATACTGTCACTACTAGCAAATAAGTAGAGAAGACAAGCAACACAGACATGCATTGCATTATGCAAGCAGCTTGCTCTCACTGTTCATTAGAGTCTTCCAAATACTGCATTTAATTCATTTACCGAGGGTTATAAAGTAATTTCTACCTTTAGAGCCCATTCATACAGCTTACCTCGACTTCCAGTATTTTTTTTAATGAGAATATTTTCAGATTTTCTTATTTGAAGAAAGTGAGTCAAACAAAATTTGGAATTTTTGCCTTTTTATATTTATATAATCTTCTCTAAAATAATACTTTGAACTTTATCATGGTATTAAAGAAAAAAAAGTAAAATAGAAAAACTCTAAAAGCAAAGCAATGTAAAAGAGCCCATGTTTCAGAAAGTAACAAAGCCATGCTGCATTTCAATATTCTTATGCTGAAGTCAGTGTTTGGTTTATGATTAAAAAAGGATGACAGCGCATTAAACATTTGGCTAATGTTTCTGTCTGTAATTGAAAGTTGACTTTTTGTGGTTTTCATTAGTGTCAGAGTGCTCTACACACACTCTGTGAAATGTTCTTTAAGTTGCCCTGTTCAACTTCCTTGAGAGAATTAAACAAATTATGACAGGTACAGTTACCATGACACACTTATGTAAGGTTTCTATGTATAAAGTTAAAAAAAAAAATACAAAACTCACCTTCCTCTGGTTTGTTCAAATAACTCTGCAAGGGATCAATGCCTATTTCTTGTTCCTCTGTTTGCAAAGGGTGACTAGTTTCAGACACAGAATGATACATACTGGCAAGAGTAATTTCCACCGAAGGATATTTATCTGAGGAAAAACAGAAAAACAAACACTTAGTGTTTCTTTAGCTATTTTGCAATCACACAAGTCAATATTGAAAATGCTTAAAACCTTTCCTTATTTTTCAGACAAAACATCACCATTAGATGTCGAATAGCAGAATAATGGTATTTCCATTCAAATGTTTTATTATTTGGAGTCCAAAAGAATTGTTATAGTACCTCCTGACAATCACACTGCAAGTAAAATACACGTATGGTTTTGAAGGACTATGAGAGCTGGGGTAGGAACATCTTTCCTTCCTTTTCCAGCTTTTAGTCTGATTTTAGTCCCTTTTATTCTGATTCTAGGGAAAATTGATGCTAGTCCTTGGCAACAATGAAAGTTATAAAGCAAAGCTGAGGTAAGACCCATCATCACCCTTCTGGACTCACGACACCTCACCCTAGAAAAAATTTCTCTTTTAACCCCTTATATTTCAGAAACCTTGGGTCAAATATGAGACAACAGAAAGAGGGATGCAAACATATGCAAAAAAGAATGAGACAACATTGATCAGTATGATGGGTGATTTCAGTTTTATTGAGATTTATGTTAAGTTTCCAGAAAGGTGGTGTTAAAGAAGCATTTGAAGAAACTTAATCAGCTGGTTAGTAAATATTTATAAAGAAGTTCTTCCAAAATTAAGGACAAAAGGAGAGAAAGTATGTAAATGAAAGCCCAGCAAGTGGGTGATACGGGTTCACCATTGAAGGCTGAATGGAATTCCAATCGGTATCACACAAGTGAACAAGAACGATGGTAGAAGTTCATGTGAAGAATGTTTCAAGCTAATATTTGCTGCAATGAATAAGAAAATGCCAATAGAGGTAAAAAGCAGATGGTGTTATGGTCAGAGTAGCAAGACAGAGAAATGACCTTTCCAGTCCATTAACATAGTGCAAGAGTACATTTGTCAAGACTACATTTTGGTCACTGTACAGTGATTTATTAACAGCCTGAAAGAGATGGAGCAACACAGAACTATGGCAGCCAAATAGGTTTGATTTGCCCAAGCAAAGTAACTAGCAACCTATGTCTGCCATCTGAGTTTTAAGTATCACTTACTGTAACTGCTTAGTTTACAGTATCTTAACTTTCTAACTCCAAGAAAATTTTATTTCCAAATAAATATATAAAGATAAACTCAAAGAGGTATTTACCAATCAGGATTGGTATATTATCAATTCAGAAATCACTTCAATTATGCTCTGCCTTTGGTTGTTACAAGGCATTGGCCATGTATGCTTAGCACCTTCAGTTTATCACTAATAAATGGAAAGTGACTAGGATTCTTAAGACTTTTCTAGTTTTATATCCTATTCATCAGCTTCACTGTCCTACTACGTTAGTGAAAAATGCAATAAATAAGATACAAAGCTAGCTGGAGCACTGTTAGGCATTACCTTCAAACCAATGCACCGTGTGTGGGTTTTGTCCCTCATTTGCCGTGGCAGCCATGCTAGCATGGTGCTGAAATGATCACCCCACCTCTCTCACTACTGCTTAGCTAGAACAGACCCTCTGAAGCTCTTAGGAACAAGCAGCCAGACACTGAGGGAAGGCAGGACTGCCTGCTTTTGCAGTGGTACAAGTTTATGTCAAATTATTACAATCAAATAATCACGGCCTCAGAGAAAATACACCACAAACACAGCATGGCCTTGAATGATTCTTTATACTAAGTCCAAAAAAAAAATATATATTACGAGCGCAATTACACTTCGTGTGTTTATGTGATTTATTAACCACAATAATAGAAAACACATAAATGATAACTTGGAGAAAAACGTTTACAAACTTGCTAGCCACTTAAACATTTTGATGTTTACCTGCAGTCTTGTGGCTACATATTATAGACAGATGTTTGTAACTACCTGATATTTTAAATAAATGAATGAAAAAATAAATTAAAAATGAATTTACTTTAAAAAACATTGTAGAAAGGGGTGTTTACAATTTTCTCCTTTTGGAATTTTAGTTGCTGTTCCTGTTCTTTTTTGCTGTATCATTGTTACTAGCTTTCTTACTGACCTTTTGACTTTGTTTTCGTAAGACTTACAAGTTTATTTATACTGTCCTGGCAGAGTTTAACTTTTTATTGTTATGATCCTTCAGACCATATCTGAACAAGGCACAACTTGGATAGCCTTTCAAACTGAGAACCAGGCTCAAAACCACATTGTTGGCCTTTGCAGTTTTAGCAGCCACCACTTCATTAAAACACAATGTGCTTCGGACTAACATTTTCTTGTATCAGTAACACCGTAAGAAATTGGCACTAGTAAGTTTGTTCTTCTACATTCTTTTCTATTTCTACCTTCTCTTTTTTTTTTTTTTTTTAAATTCTCCCCAAATGCCATGCCTTTACAACATATAAGAGCCACAATTTACTTTACAGACTGTTAGAACGGTTTTAGACATCTGAAGATATTTACTTTTGATACTCACACAGTGATTTAATCAGTTATTTGTGTTTGCTTATGGATACATTTGATTAGTTTTCCAAAAAAAATATCACTAACTATTAGTCTTGTCACTCCATAGTCCACACGATTTTCTTTATGGTTTTATACTTACGTTCTTTTCAGCTCTCCTAACAAAGAACAAAGGAAACTATTAAATAATTACGATTACTCTTGGGATCTTACTCCAAGAAAGATTAATTCTTTACAGGTTTGTGGTTGATTTGTAATGGCCTATAACATATTGCTTGTATTAAATAAGATGCAAGTTAAAAGCTTTTTCAATAAGAAACAATAAAAATGTTATTAAAATCATCTGAAGTTCAATTACTAGCCTCTAAGACTTGATACTGCCTACCTCGAACCTCAGTCAAGCTAGCAGTGATTCTGTTATCTATTCCTACCATTTTTCTCCAAAGATGAAGGGCTAAAAAAAAAACAGAGACCAGGCAACCTTCCCAGCGCTGGGAGTTCTACTATTCTTTAATATACATGCAAAAATAATTAGAGCTGCATATGAAACATTTATCTAGTTTAGGAGAATGAAAAGAGACACGAATCCACCCATGAGGCCAAGGCACGTAAGCTCAGTGTTTGGCAATGCTCCCTAAGAGGGAGAGCAGGGCAGGGCCTGGTGCTGTGTGATGCCTCGACCGAGGAGAGCTCCACAGGGCAGCTCCTCCTGGACCAACACCCCCAGTGAATGAACCCAGTGTGGTTGTCAGCACTAGAAAAGGCAGCCTGTCTGTACGTCTGTCACCTCTCAGCCCAGGTTCTCAATGGAGACATCAAAAATCCCACAAAAGATAGGCTTAAAAACACGAATTCAGAACTCCACTGGACGTGAAAAGGATGCTGCGGAGATACCGGCTTGTAACAGATCATACTCTCTCCACATGGCCTCCTTCACAGTCATAGATGATAAAATATCCACCTTACTGGTTTCCACCTTGTAACAACCTCCTTCTGCATACCAGAGATCAAGTACCTGTTCTATTTATTATCTACTAGCTAGAAATACAAGACAAAGGCAAAAGCCTACGTGAAATCTGCTCTATCTTTAGCTGAAGTGCCAATGAAGCACCAGCCATCTGGACTGGAGCCGGGCAAAACCATGTATTACACAAACATAAAAGGACATCACTACAACCAGAAGAGTACAGAAGAGCAGAGTCATCTGTAATATGATTATAATAAATGCTCATGTAATAAACTGATTGTAATGAATGTTCAAATAGAAGTTGAAAAGTTCAAAATAAACCCAAACTTTGTGGAGTTCTTTTGGCAGTGAGACTGTTCGCTACCACAAGAGCAAAATACAAGACTACCCTAATATGAAAAATTATTGTAAATTTAAAATCACTATTTCATAAACAACATATCACAATCTGAACACACTGTACTTCATTTCAAGCCATAAGACATCCATTTACCTCTTCACTTGCAACAGATATTGAAATGAATATGGATAAGATGCATTGTTTCTAAAATAGTTACTAAATAATTTCATTTTTATTTTTTTAAAAAAACACCTCTAACGTTTCCATTAACCATCAGTGTTTATATGGAACTTTAAAAATGATTTATTCAAACTATGAGCACAAAACACACCAAATCACACCTATATACTATTTAGTGAAGAACATTCATATTGTTTGGGCAAAATTAGAACATATAATCAGTCTCACAAAAAGTATTTAGAAGGTGCAACTGAATAGGTAAAACAGAAGTGGGAAATCCTGACCATTTATGATGACCATTTTCTCTGGAAAACCTGGTGGTGAACTGAAAGGAGAGGAACTGCAGGCTGGACAAAGTCCTTAAGACCAGGGCAGAACTACACAAATTCCAACACAAGTCTCCAAACCAGCTTGCTCTGCAACTTGAAACCACTCCTAGGGAAACCAAGAAGGTATATGGCCAGCACTGCAGGATTATTTGAGCAAACAAGGTACATTCCTGAAAACTTACCCCACTCTTGCTTTCTGACATCCTGTTATCCCCAATCAAGCAAAAAGGTAAAGCTTTTAATTCTTGAAAAAAGGAAGAAGGGAATGTCCTATCTTGGAGGAAGAAACCAAACAATGCTTTTTAATATTGGATATGGTAGGAGTGAAAATTGGTGTATATCAATACCAGCAACGATACTGGAATACGACATTTCTGAAAACTACTGATGTGTAGCAAAGTATTTAAATAACACTTTGTATTCATTCTATTAGACTGTATCATCCACCTTCTCCACGTTATCTTTGGGCCTTTATTTTATGGCATATAGCAAAGTTTACCATTTTAATTACTTAAATTGATGACAAGTAGAGGAAATACTTGTTTAGCTAAGTGATAAATTAGCTGCCCTGTGAAGTCAAATTGATTAAAATGACCTGACTAAAAGCAAGTGTCTGATGTCGTAATGGTCTTATGCATGTTTTGTTAAGTTTGACAGCATCATGTTATGAGGGTTCACAATTCTGCCCCTCATTTGCAGCTTATGAAGTAATCAAGCATGTTAGCACGCAGAAGTGAGTACTCTCCAGAATGCAAAAAAACATTTTAAAGTAAATATGGAACTAAATATTAGAAGAATAAACATGCATTGTGTATATTTCAAACAATGAAATACACATGACTTGCAAATGATCTAGAAACAGTTCCAGATGCTAAGTTTGCTTTACTGGCCAAATCCTAGGTCTTAGATGAATCCTTCTAAATGAGGGGGGAGAGAAAAAAACAAACAACAATCCTTTCTCTGAATAGAAGGCTGAGCAGGAGACAGTGCTGAGCATGAACTTTGAAATATGAGGACCATTTTATTCAAGTTGGATACTTTAATTACAAGGACACATGCTAACAGACATTTTGAAATTTCTGTTCCAACCTATAACATTCAGTGCTTTATTCTTTGCTTTAGGAGCGACTTAGGCCACATAAACCAACTATCTCACACCACCGAGCTCTTCTGTTCCCCTTCATTTGAGCCCACCTCTTACAGATCATACAACCCTTTACTACCACCATCTTTATTTAAATACAGAAGACCTACTGCCTGGGTTAAAAGTAGCTATGATCAAGCCCAGCAGGGATGCTACTCAGCCACTTCCATAGGTTGTTACCACTTTCTGCAGAAACATGCTGAAGGAGGAACATTGACTAACTCTGAAGAAAGTGCACAACTTGACAAACTTTGACTAGCATAAAGCAAGTCCGTTTTCTTTTATAAAATGTATCAGATTATGTATCATTAAAATAGAATGATGCAAATATAAAAATGGACTGACATGGAAAAGCAGATTAAAATTAACATCAGCTGGGGTCCAGAACAAAACAAACAAGATCAAGTCACTGATGGACAGGTTAACAGCCAGTGAGTCTGATGATCATGAAATGCAATTAATTTTGTCCCATTTAATAACATTTCCTGCATTTTAACTTCTGCCTGTCTAATCTTTAATACAAAAACAGAGTTACATTGGACTTTAAATAAGTTAATTAAGTATTAAAATCAATCATGTGAAAGTCTTAATATTTAATATTGTTAGATTGTATATCAAAGTGGTTTTATTATTTATTTACTCCAAACCTTTCCAGAATACTTCATGTGGCAACAGGGGGTCTGTATCTCACAAGATAAATGCATTTACAATGCCAAATAAATTATATATAAAAGCATTTGTCTTAATACATGTCATTCAATATTAAATATCACCCATTGGTACCACCCTGAAACCCTAATCCATTTTTACCAACCGCACATTTGTATTATTCAAATGTTGTCTATTAAATAGCTGTCTCAAGAGCCACAGTAAAGGAATACATACCTAAGAACAATTATCATAGGAGCTTTAAAGCACTGTCTACAGATTTAACCCTACAACTTTCATGTCTTAACAGTACTTAAACATGCAAAGTATGAATTCAGCAGTGAATTAAAATGTCAGGGAGAAGAAACAGTATAAATAGCCGGGGATCATGACAATGTATTCTCTTGGTAATTCACGATAGTTACAAACTTTTTAATGCTAGGAGTTAAAAAATAAAACACAAAGCAAACCCACAAAACTATCCTAAGTTATATTCTCTTACTTTGGAAGGCATTAAATCTTCAACATATTTGTTACAAGCAGGGAACAAGTTCACACAGTTGCTAGCTTATGGTTTTCTTGAGGCTACATGACTTTGCAAGGTACCCTAGTTTCATTAAGGAAGAAATGCTCAGAGTAAATAAATTAGAGAGGACTGAAAACGTTATGTAGTGTCGACCACCATACTCAATAACCATAGTCCTCTGCCAATCTCATCATTTCCTAAACTCTAAACCTATGAATAGTAACATTTGACATTTATTGAAAGGATGACAACTGAAGTACAGACAGCATCAACCAACATAAATTCCCAATTTTACAGTTATATGCTCAGGTTTGGCACTACGTATCTAACAATACTAGTAATAATGAATGAATAGTAGAAAATATCCAAAACCACTTTCAATTTTACAGCAAGAACTTCCTAAATAAAACCCCACACCCTCAACACAAAACGACATGTACTTTTTATGCAGGTTTATGTGACAGCCCCACAATGAGGTTGTTACGAGAATGTAACTTTGTTCCAACTTTGATTTCAAACAAAAAAATACAAAAAAAAACACAAAGCCAACAGCTAAACACAGGCCCTAACACTGAACACGCCTCCTACCCCCAGGCTCGACCCATTCAGCAGCAGACGTGAAAATGTTGTATTGCTGTATTTTCAACAATTTAAATAGAGAAAGATTCCTCACAGAGGTGACAGGGTGTGGGCATGGCAGGTTTTGTTCCTCTGATGGAAGCGCTACCCTGAGGAGCAGCACAGCAGTAACAGGAGCTCTGACATGAAGTGGAGCAGCATCTTTGAAAATAGTTTTGTTGACGACTTGAGGAATTTTCTATGTCAGAATATTTAAGGGACTGATGAGTAAACCCCACAGAACGTACAAATAACAGTGCTTCTTACGAGGGCCTACAGCTACGAGTGATACAATTATTTATAAAAGAATCCTTGAAGGGTAAAGAGGAGGCAGCAGGCCAATCTTGTAACATAGCAGCAGTCTGTTTACTAACAATGGTAATACAGGGAATAAACAAGAAGAGCTGATAATCCTTACACATGATCAAAATTATAACTTAATTGGCATAACAACTAAGATTTAACGAAATAAACCACATTACTAGAATAGTAATAAAGAGGAGTATTATTTGCTCAGAAAGAATATGTCAGTCAAAAGAGTGAGAGCAGTGCCTTGTAAACAGAAGTTATCTGCATTTACTTGGAAATCAATCAAGTAGAAGGCTGAGAATAGGGGTAATAAAAGATGGTGACAGGGAAGACTACAACACTTGTAGAAGACATAATGGAAAAGGAACCTAGTTGGACAATGGCTGTCCAGTAGGTTTTGGGAATAAGCTGGTGAAAGGGAATTTTTATTTCACTTGTTTGTGTTTTGATTTGAAGTGGGAGATGGAAAAAGCAGATAGGTAGGTCACTGGATTAAACTGAACTGGATCCTAAGTCAGGTAAAAAAAAAAAATCATCTCAGAAATATGGGATGTTCTAATAAACAATCTTAGCAGCACAAAGTTCACGATTCTTAGGAAAGGAATGAGGTGAAAAAAAACTTGATAATACAAGGAACAAGGAACAAAGCAAACTTCAATAAATTCATAGATTTTTTTTTTTTTTAGGCAAAAAACAAAACCAAGGGAAGACAGCAATTCAGGTAAGTTAGCCAACTCTGTAAGAGACCTCTCATATTATATGTAGTCTATCCAATACAGAAGAAGGACAGAAGATGGAATGACAGGAACTTGGCTAAACCGTAAGTGACCCAATGCTTAAGTAGAAAGCACTCTAGGTAAAAAAAGTAAAAGTAAAAATAAACAGGTCAAATAATCCAGGCTGAGTGTATACAAGCACCAAGTCACATGGTCAAATCAGAATGGCAAAGAACAAATAAGATGCAATTCACAAGGAACACAAAGAACAAGAACTAAACATTCTTTATCATGTAAACATATACATAGGCACACTTCAGTAGGAAAAAGAAAAAAAATAAAAAGATTTGATCTATTATTTAAAGGAAAGGGACAGTTATCAAAGAAGTGTTTGTAAATGATTCCACTGCAAATCAGATGGCTAACACAGCACCATTTAAAATATAAATGGTCTAGCTCAAAGAAAGAACAGATTAGAGTAGGTAAATCAGTTCTTTTCAAATCATCAGATACAATTCAGTTTAAGGCAATTTCCTACAGTAGTTTTGACTAAATTGGCATTGTCCTCAAACCAGGAAGTTCCATCCTCCTCCTCCTAAGTGACCGTTGGTACCCCGTGCCACTTTCCCACTACTGGCATAAGCATCTGCATTGAACCAGGTCAGTTACTTCATCTGGGTTGAAGCTATCCTGCCTAGAGTCAATTTCAACCAAGACCAGTGAAGTCCTTGGACTTAGGTAGCATAACCAACTACACAAAAACAAGATGAGAAGAAACCAGTTAGGAATCAGTTGTGATGGAAAGGACATGAACAAGTAGATCACAATTTGAAAGTGAGTCAAAAACATTGTATAACTTCAGAACAAACAAAATAAATTAATAAAAATGAGAAGTAGCTTCATTTAGAGGTATATGAAGTAAAACTCCCATCAGCTGATGCTGTTAAGGCCAAAACTGCAGCAGTGTACCCATCTTTAGATGGATAGCACAGGAAGGGCAACACCCAGCTGCTACAGGTCAAAGAGCAACAAGACTCATTAGGAGTGTAGAAAATATTATCTATGACATGATTGAAAAAATTGATGTTTTACTTTACTGAAAGAAAGATGGGAGAGAAGGAGAGGAATAATGCAGTAAGATTTCAAATCTTTACATCATTTAACTATGAAGCCAGTTTCTTCTCTTACAGTAATCCAGAAGTGCTGAAAACCCTATTCATGTTAAAATGAATCATACAAAATTGGAAATGCATTATACCAAACAATCCCCTTGTTTATTTTACCTTAGAACGCATTTTATCTACCTGGTTGCAAAACAATTCAATATAACTTAAATTAAAGTGTTGTCCTTCCAAAGGTAGTTAAGAGATTAAAGTAGTTTAACGCTGTTTATGGTATGGAAATGACTGCTTTTAAGTATTTAAGAGTTTTACTTTCAGGAACACACAGGCACCATGCTATGCTACACACTTTATGTTTTAGTAATACATATGTAACTCAAAGGGCCAAAGAATGTCAAGACTGAAACAAATCATCAAAACAGTGAACTGGAAAAAATGGCAGCTTAGCCTGCAGCCTTACCCAAAATGACAGTAACTAGCTTAGACACTAAAAGTGTATTGAATGAAATAAGTTTCTAGAATATCACAGCTTTAAAGTAGTAAGCAATTAATCTAGGATTCAGCCTTTATTCTTTCACTATTTTTAGAAAACAGTTTCCTACAGGGGTTGACAGAATTTTTATAGAAACGCCAGCGTGTTCATGCACTTACAGAGGTATTTGCATCAAATATTTCTCTTCTAGTTTTCTCTTCTAGATATGCAGATGCTAAAGCTGCATGGCCTCACACTGAGGTACAAAGAAAGCTGGTCTAAGTCCCACTAGCTAAGGAAAAAGGACACCATTTCATAGCCACCTTCAAAGGAGCAAAAAGAGCCACAATTTGTTTCATATCTTACAGTGAAGTTACTACATAATGTGAAGAACCACAGCCCACGTTCACCTGTGCAACCCAACCTTTATGATTCAATGCAAGTGGGCACAACTGCAGAGGAAAACAGGGTGCAGGAGGAGAGCAAAGAGAAGGTGCTGCCATGTACTTCCATTGCAACACAATTAATGCAAACACAAGGACTGCAAATGCAAGGCCTTCCAATTAGAGCCACTGCCAATGGGAGAGGGGCTTAACTTGAGCACGTCTGAATGCCACACTCAAAGTGTCTAAGAGAAGAGCTTTAGAGTGGGGCTACCCCAGTAAAAACTATGCTGAGGTTTGTGAACGCTCTCTGTCACACCCAAATGCTCAGTCTCAAGACATACTTTACACAAGGCGCAGTACTCATTTCAATAACCTGCTCATATAATGCCTGCTCAGAGTGCTTCTCTTCAGCTTTGTCACATCAGGAGCAACAAAAGCAGGTTGGCTGCTTATAAGCCACTCTAGGGGCTCAGCATTTTTGTAGAATGCATACCTAGAATGCAGTGGGTTTCACAAGCAATTCCTACATAAAACAAAATACTTGAAAAACAGGTAACCCCTAAGTCTTGGGAACACAATGTATAGATGAAAGCTGCTAACCTTAGCTGGTAGTTGACTGCATGAAAGCACTCTGTACCAAAGTATCACTACTGCTGTGGTTAACATTTTACTCTTTTTTATTTTATTTTTTTTTTTAGTATGAACGTACCACTTTGTTCCATATTACTGCAAGTTTTTCTTCCTTTTTCAGGCAGAGAACTCTGCTGCTGCTGCATTTCTCGTGTTTCTGCTGTTCAGGAACTCTCAGCACTAATTCCTGCCAAGGTTAGGAATATAAATGGCAGAAAATTATTGTGCAACACCCTTCCTTCTTTAAAAATTTGATCTCCTAATACAGTGCTATCCATTACAACTTATTTTCCTGTCCCTTCCCACTCTCATACTCTCCTTTCAAATCGCTGAGCAGCTGGATGACATGTTCTGTGCTTTCCTGTACATACACATCAAACTGTCAAGGGAACATGTGGCAATGCTGAAGTCTTCGGCACAGAGAAGCTAGGCAGACAAGGTCACTGCAGCATAACGATGTCTATAATGCACTGTTACTTACAGGCATTTACTCCCCCTAAAATATTTTCTAGGCAGTCTCCACTTGTTGCCAGAACATGTAAAACACAGGCACAGAAGTTACCAGTATGAGCAGCATCGTACATCAAACATACCTTGGCAAAAATGCCTCAAAACCTGAAATACATGCAGGTCTTAAATGGCAAGTAGGAATGCAGTACTTCACAAGTCTACAGAAAAACAGAAATCTGGCTCTACAAAGAAATATTTAATTCTGCAGAATGTTAGAAATGTACTCCACAATTTACAGCAAGAATAAGAATTTGTAATATAAATTAATTCAGAAGTAAGGATAGAGTCTAAAGGGGAAAGTATTAATAAAATCGAGTTGCAATTTATTAGTTAAAAGGGCTTTTTGGTTTGGCAGTGAGTTTTTTTTCACCAGAAACAGCTGTACGCATCGACTTCTACTCTCTTACCCTAAGTCCTGGTTTTACTTTGCTTTAGAAGTGGGTCAGCATATGCTACGTAGTAAGAAGCAAAGCCTTACTTCACACAACTTTCTTTGACTACACGTAAGTAGCAGGGCAAGACCTTAGACAAAACCTCAAGTAGCAGCAGGCTAAGGGATTAGTTGCCCTGACAATTGTGCATGATGTTCTTCTGCTCTGGGCAATCAGAGCAGAACACCAGGTAGGATTCTCTGAAGCTTTTTGATTTTTAATAGGTAATACAATAGACTGATGACTTCTAACTATGTTAAGCTTAGTTGAGAGCTCTCTAATTCACCAACCACTATGACATGACAATGTCCCGGTATTGTCTGGATACCAAGTTACCTGTGTGTTACAAACAAAAAGGAAACAGAATTCCCACAAAACCATAAACAGATTTGAAGAATTGTACTGGAACAACAGCTGTCATTATGCTTTACTGAAAGCTCGCAACACCTTTGAGGCTAAGCTTTTAAGCCAATTTTATTAAAAATATATAACAGATGTAAACAAGATATGGTTAGATGCCTCTTTGATTAAATTTTTCCAATTGTTTTTAGAAAGCCTTCACAGACAGTTTTCCTCTCTGTGTCAGATAAACCACTGTGACTTTTTAAGAATATTTAATGTGCAAACCATGATAACATTAACACTGGCAATCCTCCTGGACAAAACAGACATTTTCACATCTTTTGTTGCTTCCCCGCCCCCCCCCCATTTGTCCTGACCAATTATTTTTTTTCTCTCGAAACAGAAGCAATTGCTTTCACATTTTCTTTATCCTGCTGCAGACTCTGTATGATCTCATACTTAAACTGGTGATGTGCAGAAACCTAGGATAATGTCATTTTTGCTATGTTGTTGCGTTTCTGTCAATAGTTAAGTAGAGAAGTGACCAAACAGTGGCCATGCTGTGGATCACCTAGAGAACTGAAAAGACTGAAATCAGAATTTTGAACTGGATCCAGAAGGAAATGGAAAGAATCCAAGCATACAGAATACAGGTGTGATCAGTTCTCACTTGTCTTTTTTACTTAATAGCAAGGCTGTGCATCTTGGAGCACCTAAAATTAGTAGTTACTTCAGAAAATTTTGGTCTGTCATGTATTATTCATCTTTCTTTTTCTCCTAAAAGGAAGACATAAGATGGCAGTAGCAAGTGCTCTTAGCTTCCTAATGGAAAAGGAGTAAAAACTTGACTGAGGGGACAGATCTTCAAAGAGAGGTGACAGACAGAGATTGCCGAGCTGAGACGACTATTCTCTGTCAAACAAATACTGCAATTCCACTTGTTGCCAGGAAGCAACAAGCTTCTTGAAGCTTACAGATTTCACACGAAGGCACCAGATCCTCTGCCTGCTTCTTCAAATACTTGTGCTTGGGAGGTTCTCGTTCTTTGCTGGCTGAGAAAATGGAAATCCTTTTCTGCTTTAGCAGCCACATTTATAAGCAAAGCACTGAATGCAACAAAACCAGTTAACTTTAACATTATCTGCCATTTTTGGCTTTAAGGTTTTGACAGGGCCTCATCGGATATGAGAGCCAAAACATAGAAATAATTGAGATGAAATTATTTAGAAAGACAGAAAATCACTCCTTCACCACATTACTCCAACTCAGCTTTCTCCCCTCAAAGAATCCCACATAAGCCTCCTCTTATCCATTCAAATAACTGAACAATATGGTATTTTTAACAAAGTTTTCTAAAAAATGTCAGCTAGTATACCTATATAAAGTTAGCCTTTCAAAAAATAGTATTTTCTTGCTTCCTTTAAATTCAAGATTGCCTCTATTCAATGTGGCTTTTTCACTGCCCTGAGTTTGGAAATGGCAGATAAAAGAAGGCAGTCTCACCTTCCACAGAAATGCACAGTTTGGCTTTTACAGGGCAAGGAAGAGGATTAATTTACATTCTTTTTCTCAAAGCCAGTAGGAATGATCATGAGAGATGTGCAGGGGACGAATGGATATTTTGGGAGGTTCTCTTGTGGTTCATTCTATCAGTGGTCTTAAAGACATCATCTGAAAGAACTACACTGGTTTTCATTCCCATGTAGTCCTTGTACAAACCAATATGGAAATACTTAAATTTTAATACAGCAATTATTTAATTTAAGACCAGTTTTCCTAATTAAAGGCATGCAGTCTGTCATTTCTGTCCCACAACTTACACTCATATAACACTTCTGTACAAATTAAAACCAATTTAATCATTTTGATTCTAGTTTATATTTAGACAGTCCATCATGAAAGAGCCCAGAGCCCAGCCTAACCTAGGTCCTCTGTATGCCATATGTATCTGCAATTTATTACATCAATCAAAGCAGCTCACAGTTCAGACTATGTATACATGAATAAATGTACTTTACCTAGAGGTCAAAATAATTTCTGTAAGAGCACAGTATATTTTCTTGTTTTTAGCTACCTCCCACAACCACGAAGTATAAAAATTTAACAAGCTGTAAAATAACAAATTGAACACCATACATCAAGTTTCTTTACTGTCACACTAGGAATGCTATAATTATAATCAAGAATACACTTCAACTTTTAACTCTGTTTTTACTCTTTTACTCTTTCTACATTGTGGCCCATGGTGGCCTATGCCAGTTATATTACAAAATATGAGTATGGGAAGGAAAGGTGAAAAGGTAATCAATTCTGCTACTCTGAGATCACATATGTAGGAACTAAGTTGTCAGTTTGGGCTTTTTAAGATAGGAAAAAGAAAAAAAAGATGTAGACACCATCTCAGCTTTTGCAACCACATAATACAGTCTGGAGGATCACCATGACAGTGGATAAATTAGAATTTCACTACACCATGAAGTCTGAACTGTTTCTTAACAAGATATGAATCAGTGTACTTCTGATTTGACAGAATTGTGAGACTTTCAAAGCTGCACTTTCAGTACATTAAGCACAATAGCTAGGATTTTTCAAAAATGTTTTAGAAATGCTGAGAAATAAGGCAGGTTGAAATGTATATATATCACTACATTAGTCTCATGAAGAGAAAGCTGCAACATAAATGAACTGAAAAAGGCAGGAATACTTGTCTACACAGGGTTGGAAAAAAGAGATTGCTGAACTGTTGGTCTTCCACTTTAGTGCTTATTTCTTTTCCAACTGGACAGAAACTATTCCTTTCCTAGACACTGGACAATATTAAGCATATGAGCATGAAAGTTTTTAAAAAAAACCTCTACGATTTATTATTCTTTCTTCAAAATAAATATTGATAGCTGAAATAAAAAGCCAATGAACGCATTGTATTTCTGGTAAGGATTTGGGAATGTGATTTAAATATACTATTTGTTACTGTGACTCCCACTAGACAAGGTTGCCCAAAGCCCCATCCAACATGGCCTTGAACACCTCCAGGGATGGGGCATCCACAGCTTCTC
Source organism: Cygnus olor (assembly GCF_009769625.2). Classification (NCBI taxonomy): domain Eukaryota; kingdom Metazoa; phylum Chordata; class Aves; order Anseriformes; family Anatidae; genus Cygnus; species Cygnus olor. The sequence continues at coordinate 38,247,097 of NC_049170.1, forward strand.
TGGACAACCTGTTGCTGTGCCTTACCACTCACAATAAAGAATTTCTTCCTAATATCTAATCTAAGTCTACCCTCTTTTAGTTTAAAGCCCTTACTCCTTGTCCTATCCTTACAAGCTCTGATAAAGAATTCCTCTCCGGCTTTCCTGTAGGCCCCTTTTAGGTACTGGAAGGCCGCTGTAAGGTCTCCCCAGAGCCTTCTCTTCTCCAGGGTGAACAACCCCAAGTCCCTCAGCTCATCTTTGTAGAAGAGGTGCTCCAACCCTCGTGGCCCTCCTCTGGACTCCTAGTAAATGAGAGGTCTGCATGTATACACCTTATCTTCATCTCTGAAAAATAATTAAGACATACCAGATGCTGTAAAATGACTTTCTGAAATATACAAATTAAAGTATCTAAAAGGCCGTCAATTTTACAAGAATGAAATCTATAGCTGTGGTATTCCAAACAACCCAAATCTTAATTTTCTTGAGTGTACACATGTACAATGCAACACAGAATTAAAATTGTAACTCCTTTTAGAAGAGAACAGATTTTGAGTTGTAAGTCTAGATGTCAGCCCTTAATGTTATAAAATTATAGAGAATAAGGAGGAAACGGAGCTGATAGTGCATATAAATATGACTGTGTATTAGGCTGCATTTAATTACCAGTTCAAACAACAACCTGATCTAACCTTTGTCAAGTAAAATAAATGTTCTGAATAATTTAACCAAAGCAAACATTTGCTGTTAAATGCTGGCTAATTATAGTAAGAGTTGTACAGAGAGGAGGAAAAAATCCAAAAGAGATGGTAATTTATACACTTCTGCAATTGCTACAGCTATTCCTTGAAACCCTTGAATATTTGCCATACAGGATATCTTCTAAGTATCTACTTTGGGAAACACTTGTCTATGTTTAAAAGAAGAACCACTGTATTAAAATAACTACCCTTGATCTATAAGTATCAAATAAATAGTCCAAATACGTAAAGGAAGGTAATGTGAATTTCCAGAATATCTGCCTTTACTACTGTGGCTTTCTGGTACGAAAGGTCTCAGTTTGTAATGCTCTGTATCACAATGCAAGATAAGAAAAGGGCAGAATGAGGATTCATCTTTTCAGAAGTCACAGTACAGAATCACAAAGTCTCACTGCGGGATAGGAGAGTACAGTTCAGTCATGTCCAATGCACTTTTGAATACAAGAGTAATAGATTATTTTAAATTCTTTCTTTACATAAACACTAGGTCAACAGTTAAATGACATAAATAATCCACACAGAGTCTTTAAAAATCATCCCCCCCCAAAAAAAAACCAACACGTAATGATGAAGTAAGTCCATCACTATTACTTTTTCGGATATACTATCTGTATGAAATATTCAGGTTTCAAAAAGAAGCTAAAAATCTAAGAAAAATAAAATATATACGACAAGGACAAATACTTAAAGTCAGCATGATTCCAATAGCAGAACAGCAATAACTATGAAATTGAAACCATTAGAAAAAAGGTGGTTTTTTTCCCTGCAGCATATGCGCCTTCCACTTGTAGACTATTTTTGCAGAATTGAATGGCTTTTGCTATCTTTGGGGCCAAGAATTTCACTTATTTATGCGTTGAAAAGTTAGCGGTAGCATCAGCTGTCTCTCCGCATGCACAATAACTACGGTTCAGAAAAACCAGAAAACCATGAAAATTTCACGGACAAGCAATGTATGGTAAACGAAAGAAGCCTATAAATCCCTAATCTTGAATATATATTAATATTTGAAGGCTTTATATAATCTGCAAAGTACAAAGTGAAAACCATTAAAAATATTAAAACTGACTGTAAGTATGCTCCTCTCTTTTCCCAAAAGTAATTTGTGTGCGGATAAGTTCTGGCCACAAGTTTCCAAGACAAACATATTATTTTTAAGTTACCTTTTATATTTTCATAAATATTTAAACTCTCCCTGAAATTTTAAATATGTTTATAGAGACAAGAATGCTCACATTCTTATCCCCTTATAATGAAAAAATATGAATTAAACTATTTCTTACACACTGTAACAGAAACAATTTTTAAAAGAAAAAGACACATAATACGTTCACAAAAAAATTTACCACAGGTTGTTTACTTGATAATGAGGCAGGTGGATTCGAGAAATTCAAGTGGATTTTCTAGCTTACAGTGTAAACTGAGTATTGGAAAATTGAGTTTGAAGGTCATTACTATTCCTGCTCCATAGCACAAGATAAAGTCTTTAAGCAAACAAAGTAGAAAAGAATTTGACAAGATCCATGCCTGACACTCTGGAGAAATTCAAGTACAGAATTAATTTTACACTGTATCTACTGCTTTATGCCAAACAGACAATGAAATGCACTGTTTTTTCTTAGGCTCAGGCGTCCATAAAAACATACTCAGCTGTATTTGGACAGGACAGAGGGAAATCTTAGGCAGTGATTGGTAAATGCAATAAATCAACTCTTACCACCTATTATCCTTCACATAAAACTGGAACAGATCTCTAGAGTTGTCATGCTTTTTGCATTCTGTACTTGAATTATTTTCAGGTTCAGCGAATTAAACTTAGCTAATAGATGATACCTTTATCTTTCTCTAAATTAAAAGGTAGAAAGAAATACAGACAGCCACTCAATTCTATGATGTTATCTTCTCCAAGACACCTGTATTTTACACAAACAACAAAATAAACAAAACTAGCTCAGGTTGTGAGGGCTGGTGTGAAGATTGCTCTTTGATGGGGAGGCATGAGTCCCATACTTCCACAGTATTGTATGCTGTTAAGTGCAACATTAAATATCTAAACAAGAAATTAACACAATATTAAATAATTACATCTGATAGGAACATTGATGGAAGTCAGTGCTTATCAGATAAATCATAAGAATGAATCACCACATTACGCAAAATTCAAAACTGAATGCTAGCATACTAAAAATATTCTCTTGGCCACAAGCTGCGAGGAATATTCACTGTTCCTGGATATCATCTTACATATCAATCTGATGTAGCAGGTGGTGTACCTGGAAGAGTGATTATAACCACATAATTTAGGTACATATGTACACATACTTCAGCATAAACCAGCTAGTATCGTTACCCAGTGTGGTGCACCTGCTGGACAATTTGTCCGAGTCCCAACGGTATCTCCATGCAGACCACAAAGGAGAAGAGGAACATGATGATGTTGAAGTTAGGCAAGCTTCTCCCCTGACCTTCTGTACCAAATTTTAACACTGAAGTGTTAAAAAAAAACCCTACAGTTAGCCCTTTAGATCCACATTTTTGTTTAACAGGTTACAGAAAAATCAGAATTAGCAACAAAATAAAAGTAGAACAGATAAAGTAACATATATTATAGCAAAACTGCTACTGCGGTAAATTGCTTGTGAATTAATCCAACATTTCACCCTGGTCAGTCGGTTATTGCAAGGAACAATTAATTTAGTCTGTACTGGAAGATTCCTGCATATTTTAGTTTGCACGTACTTGTAAGGTCTTCCTGAAGAGAATTCACTTTTGTGTCGAACGGCTTTGTGATGTGGATTAGCCTCCACAAGGGATCTAAATTGACAATAATGAATTCATTTTATATAGTAGGCTAGACTTAAATGAGAAGTGAAAGGCCAGTGCCAACAGAGTTCAGTGATCAGCCACTGTTGTTCTCTATATAATTTACTGGTTGAATTTAATAATTACAGAGTTGCCTTGATAATCTGTAGCTGCAGCATACTGGAATGAGAGGAAGAGAAAATGTTTCTCGTGTTAATAGGAGAATTGAATTTTTTTTTTTATTTAAATGCAGACCCACATAAACTGCAAACAGAGTATTTATAACGAACATCTAAGAACACTGACACTGGTTTAAACTAAAATTAATTTATATCACTCAAATCCGGAAAAACATAATTTCAAGCCTTGATCTTATTAGGATACTTAATGTAATCTTATTAGAATGTGAGCTTCTATATATCAAAGTGTTTTATACATTGCAAATATATTTTAAAGAGCTCCAATAAACATTACTAAACAATTCACTGCTGATCTCCAAACGTAGCTTCACAGGGGCAGATTACTGGCTCTGTGAGCAGCACAGCAGGCGCGGCAATGCCTTCACACTGGCTGTACTCTTGTTGCTCCACAGCACCGAGAGTCACATGAAAGTTGGGGAAGTTTCCACGATTTTCTCGTCTTTTAACTGCCTGGGATTTAGCACAGAGCAGCCTGTTTTCCAAAAGGACGGAGTACCTACAGCTTCAGCGGAAGCAAATGTGGATCATACATGCTTAAAATTTCAGAGACTCGGGCCTAGTGCCATCTCCACTGAAAACGCTGCCAGAAATGTCACTCACAGAATCCACGCCTGCCACTCCGCAGAGCTTCGGAGAGGCTTAATGATGGCTAGCAAGTACAGAGAGCAGACCTAGCTCAGGAAAAACAACAGAGAAGCAGGCAGCAGGAAGGCGATGAGTGCTGTGTCTGCACTTGTACCCCCACTGGCACGGTGAAAGCAAAATGGTTAAGAAACTGGCAAGGCTGATGTCAAAAATGCAAATGTTTCTAAGGACTGGAGCAGACCTTAAGAGATACAGTTTTTAATCTCATTCCAAACAGTTTCAATACTCCAACATTAATGTATGCACATATATATTAATGAAGCAGACATGTTAATCCCCCCGATGTCGATGTCTATGAGGCATCTTAGCTCTTACTTCCTTCACCATCAGTCGCGTGTAAGTAACATACTGTGGCAACATATGAATAGTTTATAGCTCTGGCAATGAATGAATGAATGAACAGTGACCTAAACCCAAGCAGCAATTAAGGTTTCTGTTTCCTTACCCATCAGCTATTGCATATATTCACAGCAAACAAGTGTGTTTTTCTGACATGCACACTTGTCTGTTAATAAGTTAAAGAACTATTTCAGTCAAGAGCCTTTATGTTTTTCCCCTACACGCTTCGTTTCTTGCTACATGCATTGGAGTTTTGCTCTGATAGAGATGCTGATGACAAGCCAAGGAAATGGAGGTGATAGCTGCCAGGGACTAAGGTAAAGACTGCTACAGCACTTTGCAAAAGCACAAACCGCCTGCAGTTGTTTCCCTACGTAAGCTTTCTGAAAAGGGCATCGAGAGCTTCCAGTTAGCACTTTCATTTGATTTTAGGATACAGCTGAACACCCCTTGCATGACTTCCACACACTACAAGGAACTATGAGGAAACAGGAAATTTCCAACATTTTAAACTGCAACACACATGAAATAATTAACTGGGGGAGAGGCTTGGGTGTTTTTGTTGGGTTTTGTTTTGTTTTTCCTCTATGGGCGATGAAGAGAAGAAAACACAATGGGCTTCACCTGTTACTCTTCACAGGCTGAGTTCAAAATAATTTTAATAAGGTACTGAACATTATCAATACAGTATTGAATATTATCATACAGTGTGCCGAGATGAATTATGTTCAAATTCACTCCAGTGAAACTAAATTCCAGTTGCAGAATCTTGTTACAGGAATCTCTGAGAGCAACTGCTGGCTTTTCAGGGACCAGTGGGCATAATTTTAAGTAAAAGTAGTTAGGAAAAATATTTTCGATCTGTAAACAGAATCACTGACACAGTCTTACCTGTCAATGAACACTAAGGAAGCCCGTTTTTCAAATCTTTTCTCTCAGTTTAAAAACTGACCCTATTTTCCCTGTTGTCTATAATATACAGTTCTAAACTCTCAGCCCGTTAGTCTAGCGAAAAATGTCTTTGCAAAAGTAAGCTGACGAAAATGAAGACAAACCAGACCAAAGAAAAGAATCAGATCCTGATAGCTGTTAGTACATTAAATGAGCATTGCACTAACACATTTGTCTTCATGGAAAGTAGAGAAAAACAGAAGGAAAGCTATCTGCTTTTGAGATAAGTGCATTTCTTTCTCTTCTATACTAGGCTTTCTAGATGTAATGGTGTAATTTTATTTTACTCTTTTTTTAATCAAATAATCAATATGGATAATTGGTCGAGGGAACTAAGAGTCTACTTAAGTGCAAAGTGGATGATTTGCTTCTTTATTCTTGAAGGTAGCATCTTGCTGTCTTGATTTTAAAGTCAGAATTTGTAGGGAATATGTATTTGATAACTAAAGTTTAATTCCCTACATTCCACGGACAGGGTATGTTATAGAAATGACCAATCCTCATCATTCAGTACTGAGATTAGCTCTGCCCCTTCCAACATCAGTTCCGAATCTATGGTGTGTATGAGGTATGTATGAATTTAAATAAAGCACTTTATACACATAGAACCGCTTTTCTCTAGCGCCTATGTTCTTAGAATAACAAGGTATGACTTTTCAAACCTTTGCTTCCTCCCAGCTTTCAAGTAGTCAGAAACATGTGTGTACCTGTGTATGGGGGTGGGTTAATGGTTTATGTAATACATACCATACTTTATAGGTAAAACACTATATTTGCAGGATAAAGGATATGAGAAAATTCTAATAAAAGAAGGAAGAATTCTAATATTCTGTTGTAAGCAGGAAAACAAGAGAAGAGTTTACAAGATCATATTTCTCAGAACATAATGATTTTTTGCATTTGTGAAAGACTTTATCAGAAACAACCTGTTATGAATATTAGCTTAATTTACCCTAAAACAGTCAGCTAACAGCAAAGAAGCTGGTAAGTAAAAAGGCTTATAAACTGCCAGTATGTAATAGGGGCAAAACCAGAATTTGTTCCCATTGCCAGCGGCAAAAGCAACAAAAGAGTAAAATGTAAATTTAAAATGTAGGTAACATTGAGAAAGAACTGACTGAGAAGAAACATGATGTGACAGTGACTGCACAAAAAAGGCTAGCTGATGGCACTGATAAGAGCAGAACAATTTGGAAACCGAAGATTCTCCTCTGCTACTACTTTACCAAAATCACATCTATCCTATAGGGGATAGATAGGGGATCCTATCTATGTAGGGAGAAGAGCAAATCTAGCAAAACTGTGAAAAGAAATAGCAAGTTAATCACGAGTTCTAATGGTTAGAGACTTCTCTACTGTGTGTAATGCCCTCCTAGATATACGGGAGTCATTCTAGAGCTGCTCTGTAGCACTGTTTTCCAGACGCTCTAAATCTGATTATGAGATATACTGCAAATTTACAAGGCATTAAGATAGCTTTTGACTCCCTCCCTGTCTCCTTTCTCTGCCCATCCTCCCAGAATATTAATTTCACTTTTATTCTTGAGAATTATTTAATTAGAAATTAAAAATCATGTAACATTACAGGAGAGTTACCAATTCAATTTTTAGCTTTCATAAATAATGATCTATTTTCATTTTTTCTCATGTTAGAACTTCCTTGTATGTATTCATATACCACATTTCAACTTTTCAGAGCTGAGAAGTTGAATGGATACTGGAGGAGAACACTAGAGGAGAATGGGTTTGTACATGATAAGCCAATATATTTCTAGGCTAGTTTTGGACATTATCTGGAAAATATTGCTGTATTAAGGAATAAGTTTTTCAAGGGTCACATGCACCAAGTTCAGCATGTATTACACAGCTATTTAAAAAGCAGCATTAACATATTCCTGAATATATTTTGTTCATGTAATTATATGCTCAATTCAACATGCCCACACAACATTTACATACAACTAAAAATGTAAAAACTCACAGAAAGCAAAATCTTTCCTGTACGATGCTCTTGGATAGCTTATGTTCCCGCTTCTTTCTTAAAACCACATCCAGTAATATTATTCAATATTATTCAAAAAAGAAACTTGCATGTCACGTGCCCTTCAGGCTTAAGAGTATTATGTAAGTATCTACAAAAATTACGAACAGCAATAGGAAATTTCATGGACAGTATACACAGTTATTAATATTATCTGTTCTATTAGGTCCCAGTGAAAACATCTTATTAGTTCTACAATTAAATGATTCAGAAACCATCCACACTATCTTTGCCTTTTAACAGTTCCAATCAGTAGCAGATCTAGGTGTAATCAACAGCAGCAGGGGGCTTTAGGAAGCAAAACACAACAAAAACAGTAGGGATCTTTACTAGTTTACAGTAATTGATACAAGGAGATGTTGTATGTTACTGCAAGTTAGCCCAAGATATGGAAAAGCTACGTTAAAATTCCCTGTTATCTACAACTACTGTTTCATTATAGCAACAGCAATACAATAAGCTTTTAAGAAAAGCATTATTTAAAGTTTTACTGAATTCCTCACTGGTCTAGAAGATCTTCTTTATCTCCTTTTTGCCCTTTCCATTTTATGTTTTCTGTAACAAGATCAATATTTGGGTTCCTATCTTCAGAATCCATAGATGTCACCCCTCAAACTTGTGAGTGGGCTGCACGAGTGATATAAAGTCCCTCTTCTGTAGGAGTTGAGCACATGGTCTGAACAGCACTTTTAGCCCCTGCTATGCATGGTAGCAAAACTATGTTTCCCATATGTTAGTGCTGACAGGCTGACTGATATAATTTCAACTCAAAGAAACTTACATACAAGTTATTTTTATGCTTTTTAATCCCTTCTCTCTATTAACAGTGTCCCAGATATAAGAAAGGAATACATTAAAGAGAGACTGGTAAGTGGTACAATAATTGATGCACCCTTTTGAGTGCTAGGACATCTGCATAAAACAAGGACATTGCTTTTCTGATGTCAAGGATCTTGGGATAGTTCCAAACAGTAAGTATGTA